>NC_071488.1:300000-536442 GCF_028500815.1 Rissa tridactyla
GCTGGGAGGTGTCGTACCATAGTGCTGGCCGTGGCACTGCACATCTCCACACCACACTGTGCCAGGAAGAGCCCTGAGGAAGGAGTGAGGGACAGGATCTCCCTTCCTGGGGGCTGGGGGTCAGGCCTTGGCCCTTTGGGTGATGGGGTCAGGCCTTTGCCCTTTGCACTAATGAAACACATCCAGGGTTACTCAGCACCAGAGCCACCTTCACCTTGCTTTTCTCGACCTGTCATAACTGCCTCCAGTTTCTGCTCTAACCAGACCCTGGGGACAACATCTCAGTGGTGTCTCTCAGTGGGACCCATTAACACTCCAAGAAACTTTGGAGTTTGAACCTGACTTTGACTTCTTGAGAGGTTTTTTCAGCTTCCTCTCAGTGTCTGAGGTTCATGGACTTGGCATCAAACGCACCAGAGGGGTCATTAAAACTCCTTGGGCTGGTCCTCTGCGTCTGAGCTGGGCTGGGCTCCTGGGATGGAGGGAGCTCACGGCAAGCGGGCAGCGCTGCAGAGAGACAGCTCTGCCCAGGAGCAGCTCCTCTGCCAAGCGCAGCAGGGCTGGGGGCACTGCCAGGGTGTCTCAGGGAGATGAGCAAGGCAGAGAGAGAGCTTGAAGGTGTCAGGATTGGGAGGACGACTGAGAGCTCACTGGAGGAGAAATCTTTGCAGCCCTTGGCACGGTAAGCCTCTGCGTGCAGGGCACTGCAGGTGGAGTTCCTGGAGGCATCTCCTAAAGCTGGCACAGCCACAGCTTATGGGATCTGTAAGGAGGCGGAGGGGGAGGAGGGGTCTTGTTATGAAATGTGAATAGCCGTGAAGCCAGGGTGTGCAGGCAGGGGTGCCCAGGGCTGTCCTCGAGCAGGGTCCCTGCACCCCGTGGGTCTGTGTGCCGGGGCAGGGACTCTGCCGGCTGCCAGGGTCAGCTCTCAGCCTGCCCCGGGAGACCCCCACGGGCATGTGGGGAGAAGCTTTGGAGAAAGAGCAACCGCTGGCAGGGGAGGGTCCTGCTGTTGAGAGGGTGCTGCGTGGGTGAGGGCTGCTCACAGCTGCAGATCACTGCAGGACGTTCCCTGGGGATTTTTCAAGAAGCACAGCACGGCAGGGGCTACCTGCAAGGGAAGGATCCTGTTCTTCCAATCTTCTACTCCGGGTTGTCTGGGTGGGCGATGGGACAGAGAAATTCATCTCTCAGTTGAGGAGGGGGCACTGAAATTCCAAATCTGTTTCTCTTAGAAGTGAATAATCCAGGGAGGATTGGAAATCAACAACTGAATCTCTGCCCCTGCAACGATACTGCCCTCAGCAGCACAAAGCTGATCTCACAAAAAGATATGAATGAAATTATTCTGAGGAAAGAGAAGTCATTTGGGGGAAAATTTTGGGAAATGGAATAGGATGGGCCCAAAGAAGTCTGCCTTAACTTGCCAAGGTCTTCTCCTCTTTCAACAGTCCCTCATGCCCAGAGTGAACAAATGTCCAATGGCAGCTTCATCACCCAGTTCCTCCTCCTGCCATTGGCAGACACACGGGAGCTGCAGCCCTTGCACTTTGGGCTCTTCCTGGGCACCTACCTGGCTGCCCTCCTGGCCAGCGGCCTCATCATCACCACCATCGCCTGTGACCACCGCCTCCACACCCCCATGTACTTCTTCCTCCTCAACCTCGCCCTCCTTGACCTGGGCTCCATCTCCACCACTGTCCCCAAAGCCATGGCCAATTCTCTCTGGGACATCAGTGATATTTCCTACTTGGGATGTGTTGCACAGGTCTTTTTCTTTGTTTTCTGTGCTGTAGCAGAGTTTTATCTTCTCACTGTCATGGCCTATGACCGCTACGTTGCCATCTGCAAACCCCTGCACTACGGGACCCTCCTGGGCAGCAGAGCTTGTGTCCACATGGCAGCAGCTGCCTGGGGCAGTGGGTTTCTCACTGCTCTCCTGCACACAGCCAGTACATTTTCCCTACCCCTCTGCCAGGGCAATGCTGTGGGCCAGTTCTTCTGTGAAATCCCCCAGATCCTCAAGCTCTCCTGTTCAGACTACTACTTCAGGGAAGCTGGGCTTCTTGTGGTTGGTGTCTGTTTAGGCTTTGGTTGTTTTGTTTTCATCGTGCTGTCCTATGTGCAGATCTTCAGGACCGTGCTGAGGATCCCCTCTGAGCAGGGACGGCACAAAGCCTTTTCCATGTGCCTCCCTCACCTGGCCATTGTCTCCCTGTTTGTCAGCACTGCCATGTTTGCCTACCTGAAGCCCCCCTCCATCTCCTCCACAGTTCTAAATCTGGTGGTGGCAGTGCTGTACTCAGTGGTGCCTCCAGCAGTGAACCCCCTCATCTACAGCATGAGGAACCAGGAGCTCAAGGATGCCCTAAGGAAACTGGCTCAGTGGAAGTTCTTTCTCCAATAATAACCTGTCTCCCTTCTCCGCAAGTTTCCTAGACTTTATGTTAGGCAATAAGCTTGCTTTTTTCTCTTGCAATAATCCTGCTTATATATAATTTTCCGGGTTTGTACTACTTGTCTTGAGGTTTGATCCAGTTGTTTCTGACCCTTGCACAACACTGTGTCAAAGGTGATCTGTCTAATAGCAGTTCTTCAGTAAAAAGGCATCTCCCAGGTGCAGTGCCTGGAGGCTAGGTGCTTCCTCCAAAGGTGCTGCCAATAAAACGTCCAAGGAACTGGTCTTTCAAAGAGTCTCTTCTCCCTGTGTTCTCCCTGCGTTTGGGGTTAAGCTCACTGTACTATTGGGTTCCGTTGGACCAAATGTTCTGGTTTTAAAGGCTCTCTTCTTGTGTCCACTGGTAGTGGAGATGGCGCATGAGCTCCTGATTAACTCCTCAGACTGCTTCATATGTGTCAGGACCTGCAGCATACAGCAGATTCTATGGAAATGAATTTGGATGTGTGAGGAGAGGATGGGGACTCGCCCCGTGCCCTGAGCTGTGGGTGAATGAAGACACAGAAGGTGAAACGCCCACAGAGGTGAAGTCGCCCACAAGCAAAACACTAAATTGAGGTATGCACAAACAAGAACTCTGCAGTCCCCTGAAAGTCAGTGGGGACCCAGTAGGCATGGGAAAGGGAGAGGTGTGGGAGCTGCCCGAGGACCCCCAGGGCCAGGAGTGTCGTGCTGTCCTGGGGAGTGGGGCTGATGGGAGCAGAGGAGGGGGCAAATTCAGTCAGGGTTGTGGGTTCACCTAAATAGGATAGCAGGAGGGGCAGAGAGTGACTAGCCTGTTTAAATTGTTCCCTTGGGGCCAGCACTGGCCTGGGGCTGATGGGGAGGCTGAGCTCCTTGTCTGCCCCACAGGAGCTGCTGTGCCCTTCAGAGGAGCTGAGGCTGGGGATGAGCGCCAAGAGCTCTGCAGCAACTGTGGTGGGCACTGCCATGGGACCAGCCCAGACCGGGCAGCTGTGCTTGGCTGGGCAGAGGAGGGGGCAAGGGGTCTGGGGAGAGCTGAGGAACAGCTGGGATGGGCTGGTAAAAGCCTGGGAGAGGAAAACAACAGTGTAGAGCTAAGTTGTGCAGGGCGTGGGCACTCCAGGTGTGGCCTCACCAGAGCCGAGTAGAGGGGAAGGGTCACCTCCCTCCATCTGCCAGCAATGCTTTTCCTAAACAGCCCAGGAGGCTGTTGGCCTTTGCCACGGGGGTGCGTTGCTGGCTCATGCTCAGCTGCTTGTCCTCCAGGACCCCAGGGTCCTTCTCTGCAGAGCCACTATCTAGCCAGTCAGCGCCCAGGACGATGTCCACTGTGTGGCTAGATCACAAGCTGTCCTCCCCCAGGGACTTTCTCAGCAGCACCTTGGCCTTCTTGGAGATGAGCTCCACCTCTGTCACAGGTCCCACAGAGCTTCAGAGAAACCTGGGACAGCAAACCCCTCTCCTGCCAGGGCTGCTCAGCCAAGGCCTGTTTCTCTCTGGCCTCAGGGACTGCAGCTTCTACTCTAGTTGTGGGAACCCCATTCATCACTTTGTGTCCACCTGACATCCACTCCAGCATGCCTCTCCAGGTTTTCTGGTAGGACGTGCGGCTTGTGGGGGACCCACACTGGAGCAGTCCGTGCCTGAAGGACTGTACCCCATGGAAAGGATCCACGCTGGAGCAGTTTGTGGAGAACTGCAGTCAGTGGGAAGGAGCCACATTTGGGGAAGCTCAGAAACGAAGTGTTATGAACTGACTGCAACTCCCATTCCACAAACCCCTGTGCCACTTGGGGCAAAGGCAGAAGAGTTAGGAATGAAGTTGAGCCTGGGAAGAAGGGAGGGAGGGGGGAAGGTGGTTTTAATTGTGTTTTATTTCTCACTGTCATTTTTAATTAATTTCCCCAAGTTGGGTCTGTTTTGCACATGACAGCAACCGGTAAATTAAGAACATGGTGAGAGTTCCCCTCACACAAAAGTGCAGTTATTTCATCATGAAAGCAATTAGATTGGCAAGGCATGATTTCATAAAATCGTAGAATGGTTTTAGTTGGAAGGGACCTTAAAGATCATCTAGTTCACACACCCCTGCCCTGGGCAGGGACACCTCCCACCAGCCCAGGCTGCTCCAAGCCCCGTCCAGCCTGGCCTTGAACCCTTCCAGGGATGGGGCAGCCACAGCTTCTCTGGGCAACTGGGCCAGGGTCTCACCACCCTCAGAGTGAAGTTTCTTCCTGATATCTAATCTAAATCTACCCTCTTCCAGTTTGAAACCATTACCCCTCGTCCTATCAATTCATGCCCTTGTAAAAAGTCCCTCTCCAGCTTTCGTGTAGGCCCACTTCAGATACTGGAAGGCTGCTATAAGGTCTCCACATAGCCTTCTCTTCTCCAGGCTGAACAACCCCAGTTCCAACAGGTCCATGTCCTTCCTATGTTGAGGACTCCAGAGCTGGACGCAGTACTTCAGGTGGGGTCTCACCAGAGCAGAGTAGAGGGGCAGAATCCTCCCCCCTCCCCTGCTGGCCACGCTTTTGATGCAGCCCAGGATGCGGATGGCTCTCAGGGCTGCGAGTGCACATCACTGTCTCATGTTGAGCTTCTCATCCACCAGCACCCCCAAGTCTTTCTCCTCAGGGCTGCTCTCAAGCCATTCTCCACACAACCTGTATTTGTGCTTGGGATTGTCCCGACCCGTGTGCAGGACCTTGCACTTGGCCTGGTTGAACCTCATGAGGTTTACACAGGTCCATCTCTCAAGCCTGTCAAGGTCCCCCTGGATGGCATCCCTTCCCTCCAGCTTGTCAACTGCTCCACAGCTTGGTGTCGTCGGCGACCTTGCTGAGGGTGCACTCAATCCCAATGTTCATGTCGCCAACAAAGATGTTAAATAGCACTGGTTCCAGTACTAGCCCCTGAGGAACACCACTGGTCACTGCTCACCACTTGGACATCGAGCCATTGACTGCAACCCTTTGAGTGCAACCATCTAGCCAGATTTTTGTCCAACAAGTGGTTCATTGGTCAAATCCATGTTTTTCCAATTTAGAGACCAGGATGTCGTGCGGGACAATGTCAAATGTTTTGCACAAGTCCAGGCAGATGATGTTAGTTGCTCTTCCCTTATCCACCAATGCTATAACCCGGTCATTGAAGGCCATCAAATTTGCCAGACACAATTTGTTCTTGGTGAAGCCATGTTGGCTGTAACCAATGACCTCCTTATTTTGCAGGTGCCTTAGCATAGTTTCCAAGATGATCTGCTCCGTGATTTGCCAGGCACAGAGGTGAGACTGACTGGCCTGTAGTTGGCTGGATCTTCCTTTTTTCCCTTTTTGAAAATCGGCTTTCTTGTTGCCCTTGATGCCTCTGGCCAGATTTGACTTTATCTGGGCTTTGGCTTTCCTAACATGATCCATGGCTGCTTAGACACTTTCTCTGTATTCCTCCCAGGCTACCTGTCCTTGCTTCCACCTTCTGTAGGCTTCCTTTTTCTTTGATTTACTCGTGGTAAGTCCATGCTGATGGTTCTTAGCACAGCTGCCAAATGGGCCACACAGTCTGAGGCACAAGTGGAGCTGGTACTCCCAAAAGAGGAAGAGCTTGTCAGAGATGTGAAGACCAGTCTCAGCCTTGACTGTAGTGACCATAAAATTGTGGTCTCCCAGATCTCCAGGGAAACAGGGAAGGAGAGCAGCAGAGCACAGACCCTGGACAGTAGGGAAGGAGGCCTACTGAGCGCACTGGCAGGTGGGCTCCCATGGAAACAGTGACAGGGCCCTGAAAACATCCACAGGCCTTCATGGCCCTGACCAGCTTCACCTGGGGCCTCCACCCACACCTCTGTCCATCAGCCCAGGAGTCCCTTTAATTCCAGGCCTGAGGTTCAGCCCCAGCTTGATCTATGCTGTAGGTGTAAAGGTCTCCAGACACAGCCTTGCCTGTCCATGGACCTTGTTGGTTTGGTCTTGCAGGCTGACTTCCCAGCTTGATTCTTTACCTGGTGTACCATGAAATAACTGACATTCACTGAACAGCCCTCCGAGTGCCAGACCCCAGCTAATTCACAGAGGCCTAGGGCCTTTCTGCTTGCTTTCTCCATATCACTTGGTCAGGTTTTGGGAGGAGAGGAAGAAAAGCACTTGAGGTTTCTGGGTGCCAATGATTGAAAGTGGGAAGCAGAACCATCCCATGTGAAATGATTTAAAGGCTAGGCTAGTTCAACACTCTTATTTTCAACTCCTTTCTTGGCCCTGAAAACCTCCCCGTGGGGACAGACCGGCTGGTATGAGGTCCCCCAGACCTTCCCTTCTCCAGGCTAAACAAGGCCCTTCCCCTTCAGCCCCTAAGCATCTTGGTGGCAAACCGCTGAACTCGCTCCCAGCTATCAGAAACTTCCTTGCTGTGGTGGGTTGACTCTGGCCAATAGCCAATAGCCCAGCAGCCACACAGTCACTCACACTTTCTTCCCCCTTCCCAAGTGGGACAAGGAAGAAATAAAGTGTGAAAAGTTTGGGGTTGACACAATAACAGTTTAATAAGTGAAGAGATTAAGAAAACCTCAACAAGCGAAACACAGGCCATCACTCACCACCTCCCACAAGTAAACTGATGGCCAGCCAGTCTCCAAGCAGCAGACTCCTTGAACAACAAAAACTTCACCGTCTTCTTCCTCTGTCTCAAGCCTTTATTGCTGAGCATGAGGTCATATGGTATGGAATATGCCTCTGGTCAGCTTGGATCAGCAGTCCTGGCTGGGTCCCCTTTCAACTTCTTTCTCACCTCCCACCTACTCACTGGAGGGAGCAGAGTGAGAACTAGAGAAGGCCTTGACACCGTGCAAACTCTGTTCAGCAATACCCAAAACACTGGAGTATTATCAACACTGAGTTTTCTCAAGTCCCATGGGCGTAGGAAACAGCCGTCCTCCGGGACTTCTTGTGGTCTGGTCCAGAAGAGAAGCCGTGCTGGGCTGTCCTTTTTCCTGTAGGAGAGTTAGACCTGCAGCCCATGAAGGACCCCGGTGGAGCAGGCTCCTGGCAGGACCTGCTGCCCAAGGAGAGGAGCCCATGCTGGAGCAGGTTTTGCAGCAGGACCTGTGGCCTGTGGGGGACCCACACTGGAGCAGTCCATGCCTGAAGGACTGTACCCCATGGAAAGGATCCACGCTGGAGCAGTTTGTGGAGAACTGCAGCCAGTGGGAAGGAGCCACATTTGGGGAAGCTCAGAAACGAAGTGTTATGAACTGACTGCAACTCCCATTCCACAACCCCCCCGTGCCACTTGGGGCAAAGGCAGAAGAGTTAGGAATGAAGTTGAGCCTGGGAGGGAGGGGGGAAGGTGTTTTTAGTTGTGTTTTCTTTCTCACTGTCCTATTCTGTTACAATCAATTGGAAATAAATTTAATGAATTTTCCCAGGTTGGGCCTGTTTTACCTGTGTTGAGAATTGGTAAATTAACTGGTAAACAAACGATCCTCCCAATTTATTGCTATTGACAAACGTGGCGAGAGTTGCCCTCATGCACAAAGGCAGTTACTTCATCGTGAAGTCAATCAGGTTGGCGAGGCATGATTTATCCTTGGTAAGTCCATGCTGATGGGTTTTGGACACGTTCTGTTGTTGGTGCCCAGAAATGTCACCCAAAAGGACTCGAACTGATGGCCCTCTCCTCACCGATGTGAGCCTGTGCAGCCTGGGGTTCCCTGGGGTGCACTTTTGGATTCTTCCAAAGACGGGTGCACCACTTGCTTGTCCTCTCTCACAAGAGACCTCTGCCAATCCCATGACCTCTCAGAAAGGACATTCCAAAGAAATATTGATCTTCCCTGTGACGCCATTACAACTATTCTCCCTCTTATACAGTGCAGTCAGTTTCTCTGATTGTTCATATACTTGTCCTGATACAGTGACCATTTATAAAGTCACCTTTTCAGATCCAGACTGTCTAGGCAAAGGCCCTTTCCATAATTCTTCAGTTTTCTTCTCCATTTACTCTTTGTTCATTCAGATACCTCTCACCTGTGCTGCTGCTTTCACCTTCAGAGACTGAACAGCTTGACTATCGTTCATCAGTCTAATGGTCTCCTTATCCAGATCTTTAATTATGTTTATATCTATCTTTTTTTATCTAACTACCTAAAATATTTCTCCTAAGATTATCCCTTGTAGAAAAGCAACCTCATTAGTGGTAGCTTGTACTTAGCGTGTGATTACAGAATACGATTTATTATTTATGAAAACTGATTGTGCTTTACTTCTCTGAAGAATGGGAAAAACTCTCCTGTGCCTGAGTGCAGCCATGTCTCTAAGGAGCTCAGGTGGGAGATGGTGCAATGGAGCTGTAACATCCAGCTGCAGAGATCAGTGGAGAAGTCTGGTGCAAGGAGCAGTGATGTAAGTCCCAGGTGGCCAATGTCAGAAATGGGGAGGTTGGGGAGGTGAGGAGCAAGGCTGTCCATGCAGCAATGGACGTCAAGGGACTACTTTTCCTTTCTGCCCAGACTTCCTGAGCAAACACTCTGCATCAATATCAATCACAGAATGCTTCTATCACCTCTTCTTTAAAGTGAAAAGTAATAAAATATATCCTTCAACATAAAAGATGCATCTTTGGAATCTTCCTACTTAATTACGCTATGAAACCTCTCTAATTAGCTGTACAAGTCTTGAAGACTTGAAGAAAATTACAAAAGGAGAAATACCTTGTTAAGGCTTTCTGTCTTTTAATGAGCCCCATGGTGTATTTGCTGCTGAGTCCATGAGCCTCAGATCCTGAGAGAAGGTTGAACAGAGTGCTCAAGAAATCAGAAGCCAAACTCAAAGTACCTGGAAGCGTTAATGAGCCCCACTGAGGGCCATTCCTGACAAAGCCTCCCCAGGGACTCGTTAGAGCAGATAGCTGGAGGCTGTGATTGCAGGTGGGCAAAGGCAGAGTGCAGGTGGCTGTAAAGCTGAAGAAACCCTTGGTTGGTTTGATGCAGCAGAAAGGCCAAGCCCTCAGCCCCAGGCCCTGGCAAGGTAGATCCTGTCCCTCACTTGTGGCCTAGGGCTCTTCCTGGGACAGAGGGATGTGAGGGGGAGCAATGACAGGTGTAGGAAAATTCTGTGACACCTCCTGGCCTCCCAAAGAAGGGGCGAGGATGAAACAGAGTCCTGAGGCTCAAAAGAACCACAGACGCATAGAATCAATTATGTTGGAAAGGATCTTGAACATCATTGAGTCCAACTGTAAACCTAACACTGCCAGGTCCACCACTAAACCACACCCCTGCATGCCACATCTTGTGGTGCTGTGCTCTCCCCCTTCCCTGCCCCTCTGGCTCCTGCTCAAGCCATAACCATCAGTGGGAGTTGTGATGAGTTGCACCTGGACTTTGGGGGATGGCTGGTAACAGTCAAAACACTGTCTGGAGTGGGGGCCTAGATATTTTGTTGCCATGAGAATATGACTATAGGTCAATTCTCTTACTCCATAAACAGTGGACAGCCCAAGAGCCCTTGGAGCTCTCCTGCAGGGCAGCGGCTGCATGACAGGACCTCCCCTTGAGTGGGGACGCTCACTTAAGGTTCTTCTCCTCGAGGCTGAGAGATTCCTTGCCGCAACAGATTCTCGGTAAGTGACTAATAGCATGCTAAACTTTGAAATCTTAGCTAAGGGATCTAAGGATTGATTGCGCATATAGAATCCTTTAGACATAAACCGTTGATCAAGTCTGGGACTAGGATTGGATCCAGCCGCAGCCAGACTCCTCTCTGAGGAGTTTAGAAAGCCAGGGGGTCCTTTCGGAACCTCGGGACTCAACGGGAGGGTCTCCCTGAGAGCTTGTCTGACCCCGGCCTCTATGCAGTAAATAATCAGGTGTACCTTGTCATCGAATCTCGTAAAACACTGTCGCATTCACTGCTAACTTTGTTAAATCACTGTTTTCTATTAATAAATATTTCACTATTCATGACCAGGCATCTTGGCTCTGTCGGATGCCTTACCAGTGAGCCCAGAAACCTCAACCCAGGGAAGAGAAATGCTGAGACATTTCACTGCTGAGAAAGTAAAAGCTGGCAGAAGCCTTGGGACCATTAGTGTGGACGTCCCACCACCTACAGAAGGGTCCAGAAAGTTTCCAGGAAGAAGAGACCTCCGAGGCACCTAACACAGCCACAAGCCTCATCCTGCCCTAAAAAGGTATGCAGAAGGAAATGACTTCACACACACAGACCCCAGTTGTGAGCCTGCTGATGGACAATCATGTGCCCAGACCGCAGTGATCCCACAAGCAACCTCTAGCCGCTGGCATGTTCCATACGTGCTGGCGTGTTCCATACTGTGTGTTGCATTCATACTCACGCTGCTGGCATGTCCCGTACTTGGGACCTCACAAGAACCAAGGCCGGTCATCAACCCTCTGCTGGCCTAAGGGGTGCTCTGGAACACAGGGCTTCAAACACCTCTGACCTTGCTCATGGTCTCTCAGGTCCTCAGGCAGCAGCACCCTCACAACTGGCATTCAGGCCATACGCCTGCTGCGGGGCTATCAAGGACTCAGGCAGAAGTGACCTCCCAAGCACCGAGCTCATCCATGAGGCTGGTGCTGGCCTATCGGGCACTCAGACAGCAGTGACCTCCAAAGCAGTATCAGAGAGATCTGCCTGTTTCTGGTCTATCAGAGATTCTGGCAGCACTGACCTCATAACCAACATCCACACCATGTGCCTGCTGCTGGCCTGTCAGGTACTCATGGAGAAACGACCTCGTAGGCGCCGAACCCAGCCTTGAGCCTGGGGTTGGCCTGCCACCTGCAGAGACAGGGGTGACCCCAAAATGAGCATCCAAAGCAGATGCCCGCTGTTATAGCAGCAGTGACCTCACAATCAACATGCCAGACCTTGGCCTGCTGCTGGACTGGGGTTCTCAGGCAGAAGGGACCTCACAAGCATCTACTCTAATCATAAAGCCTTTTGCTGGACTGCCATGTCCTCACAGAATCATGTAGATTGAAAGGGATCTTTGGAGATCATCTAGATCAATCCCCCTGCCCTAAAGGGAGTCAGCCAGAGCAGGTCACGTAAGATGTCCAGGCTGGTTTTAAGTATCTCCACAAATGGACACTCCACAGCCTCTCAGGGCAGCCTGTGCCAGGGTCATGCGCCCTTGATGCCGAAACATGTTTTCTTGAGTTCAGTTGGAATTTCTTGTTTTTGAGGATTGGGGCCTAGCACATAAGCCCTGTGTGGGGACGGTGAGGGACATGGGCTTCTTCAACCTGGTGAACCTCCTCCAGTGAGGGTCGTCATCCAAAAGGGATAACCTCACTCGAAGTATGGGGGAGAGATGGGTGGGACAGGATAGATATAAACACATGGAAGGATTTTGCTGAAGAGATTATTAGCCTGCTGAAAGACCAGGGCATTCTTCCAACTGCCTGAAGCTCAAAGCAGCACCTGGGTAGTTTAGAGGGATGTGACTGAGCGAGGAGTAAGTGACGGGGAAACTGGAGAGCAATGGGGACGCTGGCCCTGCTGCCCCATTAATGGTTCGATGGGCCCACCATGCTGGAACTGCATGGGACAGGTGTGCTCGAGGGTGGGGAGACATCCCCCCGGCAAAGTGCCCTGGCAGCCCTCAGGGCTCTGTCCCCCTCAGCCCACCTGTTTTGGTGGCCTCCCCCAGTGCCTGGGCCACAGATGGTCTGTGTCCCCTCAGTGCCAGCCCCTCTCCCCAGGCCAGCACAGGAGTCCTGGTCCAGGCACAGAGTAGCCTGTCCAGAGTGGGGGCCTGCAGAAAGAGGTTTCTCCTTCTCAAGGATTCCTCCCTGCAAGCACAGAAATGCTCCCTTGCTCTTCTCCAGGGACACCCTTTCTCCCCAGAGAGCCTTTCCCCAGGTGAGCGTGTCGAGGCTGGCCTGGCTGGACATTCCTGGTTCCCACCGCGTGCTCCCTGCAGGGCCCTGAGCTGGTGTTTCTGCTCTGCAGAGGGAGGTGGCTGTGGTGCCCTGAAGCCATGGGGTGACCCTGCACTGGCCATGCTGGTCAAGGTGAGGAGCAGAACTTGCCAGAAAGGGATCACTGCTGCTGAGCCCCCTTCCATCTTCCCTCATTGCTCAGTAGCCAAGGACAGGGCTTGGCAGGACCAAGGGGTGTCTTCAGTTTCACAGAGGGCAGGGAAGGGCTGCACTAGATCAATCCCACAGGGTTTCCAGGACAGTGGACTGAACCATTGTTTAGTCTTATGTCCCTTTGGCCTGCTGCCTCCTGGCATTGCAGGGGCCTCATTAGCCCATGGGCTCTTCAGGTTCACCTCTCCTTCAAGGACACTCCACCTTGGATGGTCAGTCATTTTATGAGGTGCCACTCGTTGCTCACCCAGACTCACATACTTTTCTGGGAGATCCCCTGAGCTCTGCTGGCAACTCCAAGTTCCTCTCTAGGATAGCATTGGCCATCAGCCGCACCACAAGTGGGACAGTACCAGGAAGGACAATCAAAAGCCATTTGCACTCTTCTTGGACATGTGCCACCAATATCTTTATCAAAGATCTGAATGAGGGGATTGAGTGCACCCTCAGTAAGTTTGCGGATGACACCAAGCTAGGTGGGAGTGTTGATCTGCTTGAGGGTAGGAAGGCTCTCCAGAGGGACCTGGACAGGCTGGATCCATGGGCCAAGGCCAACTGTATGAGGTTTAATAAGGCCAAGTGCCGGGTCCTGCATTTTGGTCACAACAATCCCAAGCAACGCTACAGGCTTGGGGCAGAGTGGCTGGAAAGCTGCCCAGCAGAAAAGGACCTGGGGGTGCTGGTGGACGGCCAGCTTAACATGAGCCAGCAGTGTGCCCAGGTGGCCAAGAAGGCCAACAGCATTCTGGCTTGTATCAGGAACAGCGTGGCCAGCAGGAGCAGGGAAGTGATCGTGCCTCTGTACTCGGCACTGGTGAGGCCTCACCTCAAGTGCTGTGTTCAGTTCTGGGCCCCTCTGGACAAGAGGGACATTGAGGTGCTGGAGCGTGTCCAGAGGAGAGCTACCAGGCTGGTGAGGGGTCTGGAGACCAGGGCATATGAGGAGAGGCTGAGGGAGCTGGGCATGTTTAGCTTGGAGAAGAGGAGGCTGAGGGGAGACCTCATTGCCCTCTACAACTCCCTGAAAGGAGGGTGGAGAGAGGTGGGGGTTGGCCTCTTCTCCCAGGGGAATAATGACAGGACCAGAGGAAATGGTCTGAAGCTGCGGCAGGGGAGGTTTAGATTAGATATCAGGAAGAATGACTTTACTGAAGAGTGGTCAGCCACTGGAACAGCCTGCCCAGGGAGGTGGTTGAGTCACCATCCCTAGAGGTAATTAAGAAATGTCTACATTTGGCACTTCAGGGCATGCTCTGAAGGGCAGAGATTGTAGGTTGTTTGTTTGCGGGTTGTTTTTTTTTGTGTGTGTGTATGGTTGGACTCGATGATCTCAAAGGTCCTTTCCAACCATGAAGATTCTATGATTACATGATTCTATGATTCTAGGCCCAGCCCTTGGTCCCTAACAGATTCCCCTGCAACTCTGACCCTGTCCCCCTGAGTCTGTGGAGAGCCCCAGAACACCAAGAGGGCTTTTCATGGAACAGTTCCTTGGGTGCGTTCCTGATACCAGCTTTGGAAGAGCCATCCAACCTCTACCGCTGCCTTGAGGAGTCCCATTAGTGACAGTGGTGCCAGTAGGAAGGCCCCCTCTGACACAGTGGTTCACATGGCCTGTTGCTGCCTGCAGCCACAGGGATGCCGCTGTAGAGACATCAGGACGGTCACAAGGTACACGAGGCCTTAGGGGGAACACAAAGGCAAGGGCACAGCAGGACAGTGGGGGTGTGAGGAGAAACCAGCACTGGAAAGGCCACATCCTGCTGCTGTCCTTGGCCACGGCTCCAGGGAAGCAGCAGCCCCGACTCGCAGACAGCAGAGGCAGAGTGCCCAGCGAGGCAGCCTTGGCAGCCCCAAGGGCCCCGAGGGCAGATCCTCCATGGAGCAGATGGGCATTTTCCTCCCGAACCCCTCCTGCATGCTGGGGCTGCTCGGCCAGCTCCAGAGGAGAAGTGAAGAGATGGAAGCAGAAACTAATAATTTTCTGCTGGCTTCTTTATTGAGTTTATCTAACCAGGGAGCCCAGATCCATACATACCTTAGGTATTTGGGTCAAGAGAAAAACATGTAGGAGACCAAGAAGAAAATCACAGGTATAAAGCAAACAAACAAACAAAACAACAACAACAAAACATTAAAAAAACACAACGAAATAAGAAAGACAAACATGAAGAATAGTTAGTCCTGCTTTTTCCTGATGTACAGTTGGAGCCATAGTGGTATAATGGCCACCTTATTAATCTGAAGTAGACACCATTAAAATAGTTTCAAAACTCCATCCTTGACTTCCTTGTTCCTCATGCTGTAGATGAGGGGGTTCACTGCTGGAGGCACCACTGAGTACAGTACTGTGATCACCAGATCCAGGGATGGGAAGGAGATGGAGGGGGGGCTTCAGGTAAGCAAAAATGCCTGTGCTGACAAACAGGGAGACCACGGCCAGGTGAGGGAGGCACGTGGAAAAGGCTTTGTGCCGTCCCTGCTCAGAGGGAATCCTCAGCACGGCCCTGAAGATCTGCACATAGGACAGCACGATGAAAACAAAACACACAAAAGCTAAAAAGCAACTTAATATGAGAAGCCCAGCTTCCCTGAGGTAGGCATCTGAGCAGGAGAGCTTGAGGATCTGGGGGATTTCACAGAAGAACTGGCCCACAGCATTGCCCTGGCAGAGGGGTAGGGAAAATGTACTGGCCGTGTGCAGGAGAGCAGTGAGAAACCCACCGCCCCAGGCAGCTGCTGCCATGTGGACACAAGCTCTGCTGCCCAGGAGGGTCCCGTAGTGCAGGGGTTTGCAGATGGCAACGTAGCGGTCATAGGCCATGACAGTGAGAAGATAAAACTCTGCTACAGCACAGAAAACAAAGAAAAAGACCTGTGCAACACATCCCAAGTAGGAAATATCACTGATGTCCCAGAGAGAATTGGCCATGGCTTTGGGGACAGTGGTGGAGATGGAGCCCAGGTCAAGGAGGGCGAGGTTGAGGAGGAAGAAGTACATGGGGGTGTGGAGGCAGTGGTCACAGGCGATGGTGGTGATGATGAGGCCGCTGGCCAGGAGGGCAGCCAGGTAGGTGCCCAGGAAGAGCCCAAAGTGCAAGGGCTGCAGCTCCCGTGTGTCTGCCAATGGCAGGAGGAGGAACTGGGTGATGAAGCTGCCATTGGACATTTGTTCACTCTGGGCATGAGGGACTGTTGAAAGAGGAGAAGACCTTGGCAAGTTAAGGCAGACTTCTTTGGGCCCATCCTATTCCATTTCCCAAAATTTTCCCCCAAATGACTTCTCTTTCCTCAGAATAATTTCATTCATATCTTTTTGTGAGATCAGCTTTGTGCTGCTGAGGGCAGTATCGTTGCAGGGGCAGAGATTCAGTTGTTGATTTCCAATCCTCCCTGGATTATTCACTTCTAAGAGAAACAGATTTGGAATTTCAGTGCCCCCTCCTCAACTGAGAGATGAATTTCTCTGTCCCATCGCCCACCCAGACAACCCGGAGTAGAAGATTGGAAGAACAGGATCCTTCCCTTGCAGGTAGCCCCTGCCGTGCTGTGCTTCTTGAAAAATCCCCAGGGAACGTCCTGCAGTGATCTGCAGCTGTGAGCAGCCCTCACCCACGCAGCACCCTCTCAACAGCAGGACCCTCCCCTGCCAGTGGTTGCTCTTTCTCCAAAGCTTCTCCCCACATGCCCGTGGGGGTCTCCCGGGGCAGGCTGAGAGCTGACCCTGGCAGCCGGCAGAGTCCCTGCCCTGGCACACAGACCCACGGGGTGCAGGGACCCTGCTCGAGGACAGCCCTGGGCACCCCTGCCTGCACACCCTGGCTTCACGGCTATTCACATTTCATAACAAGACCCCTCCTCCCCCTCCGCCTCCTTACAGATCCCATAAGCTGTGGCTGTGCCAGCTTTAGGAGATGCCTCCAGGAACTCCACCTGCAGTGCCCTGCACGCAGAGGCTTACCGTGCCAAGGGCTGCAAAGATTTCTCCTCCAGTGAGCTCTCAGTCGTCCTCCCAATCCTGACACCTTCAAGCTCTCTCTCTGCCTTGCTCATCTCCCTGAGACACCCTGGCAGTGCCCCCAGCCCTGCTGCGCTTGGCAGAGGAGCTGCTCCTGGGCAGAGCTGTCTCTCTGCAGCGCTGCCCGCTTGCCGTGAGCTCCCTCCATCCCAGGAGCCCAGCCCAGCTCAGACGCAGAGGACCAGCCCAAGGAGTTTTAATGACCCCTCTGGTGCGTTTGATGCCAAGTCCATGAACCTCAGACACTGAGAGGAAGCTGAAAAAACCTCTCAAGAAGTCAAAGTCAGGTTCAAACTCCAAAGTTTCTTGGAGTGTTAATGGGTCCCACTGGGAGACACCACTGAGATGTTGTCCCCAGGGTCCAGTTAGAGCAGAAAACTGGAGGCAGTGATGACAGGTCGAGAAAAGCAAGGTGAAGGTGGCTCTGATGCTGAATAACCCTGGATGTGTTTCATTAGTGCAAAGGGCCAAGGCCTGACCCCCAGCCCACATGAAGGGAGATCCTGTCCCTCACTCCTTCCTCAGGGCTCTTCCTGGCACAGTGTGGTGTGGAGATGTGCAATGCCATGGACAGCATAGAATCATAGAATTGCTGAGGTTGGAAGGGACCTTTAAGATCATCGAGTCCAACCTTTAACCTACCCTGACAAAAGCCACTCCTAAACCATGTCCCTCAGTGCCCCATCTACCCTTTTTTTAAACACCTCCAGGGATGGTGAATCCACCACCTCCCTGGGCAGCCTGTTCCAACGTTTAATAACCCTTTCAGTGAAAAAATGTTTCCTAATATCTAATCTAAACCTCCCCTGACGTAACTTGAACCCGTTTCCCCTCGTCCTATCACTTGTCACCAGGGAGAAGAGGTCAGCCCCCATCTCTCTACAACCTCCTTTCAGGTAGTTGTAGAGGGTGATGAGGTCTCCCCTCAGCCTCCTCTTCTCCAGGCTAAACAACCCCAGCTCCCTCAGTCGTTCTTCATAAGGTTTATCCTCCAGACCCCTCACCAGCTTTGTAGCCCTTCTCTGGACATGCTCCAACACCTCAATGTCCCTCTTGTAGCGAGGGGCCCAAAACTGAACGCAGTACTCGAGGTGGGGCCTCACCAGTGCCGAGTACAGGGGGATGATCACTTCCCTAGTCCGGCTCACCACACTATTCCTGATACAGGCTAGGATGCTGTTGGCCTTCTTGGCCACCTGGGCACACTGCTGGCTCATATTCAGCCGGCTGTCCACCAACACCTCCAGGTCCTTTTCTGCCGGGCTGCTTTCGAGCCACTCTGCCCCAATCGTGTAGCGCTGCATGGGGTTGGTGTGACCCAAGTGCAGGACCCGGCACTTGGCCTTGTTGAACCTCATACCATTGGTCTCAGCCCATTGGTCCAGCCTGTCCAGATCCCTCTGCAGAGCCAACCTACCCTCAAGCAGATCAACACACCTGCCCAGCTTAGTGTCATCTGCAAACTTACTGAGGGTACATTCGATCCCTTCATCCAGATCATTGATAAAGATATTAAAGAGAACCGGCCCCAGCACCGAGCCCTGGGGGACACCACTTGTGACTGGACACCAACTGGATTTAACTCCATTTACCACCACTCTCTGGGCACGGCCATCCAGCCAGTTTTTTACCCAGCGCAGAGTACACCCGTCCAGGCCATGAGCAGCCAGTTTCTCCAGGAGGATGCTGTGGGAAACAGCGTCAAAAGCTTTGCAAAAATCCAAGTAGATAACATCCACAGCTTTTCCCTCATCCACTAAGTGGGTCACCTTATCATAGAAGGATATTAGGTTTGATAGGCATGACCTACCCTTTACAAACCCATGCTGACTGGGCCTGATCACCCTGTTCTCCTGCATGTGCCGTGTAATGGCACTGAGGAGGATCTGTTCCATGACCTTCCCAGGCACCGAGGTCAGACTGACTGGCCTGTAGCTCCCCAGATCCTCCTTCCGGCCCTTCTTGTGGATGGGTGTCACATTTGCTAACCTCCAGTCAGCTGGGACCTCCCCGGTTGTCCAGGACTGCTCATAAATGATGCAAAGTGGCCTGGCGAGCACTTCCGCCAGCTCTTTCAATACCCTTGGGTGGATCCCATCCGGCCCCATAGATTTGTGCACCTCCAGGTGCTGAAGCAGGTCCCTCACCATTTCCCTTTGGATTACAGGGGCTTCATTCTGCTCCCCATCCCTGTCTTCCAGCTCAGGGGTCTGGGTACTCAGGGAACAACTGGTCCTACTGCTGAAGACTGAGGCAAAGACTGCATTAAGTACCTCAGCCTTTTCCTCATCCTTGGTCACTATGTTGGCGGCCCCATCTACTAGAGGACAGACATAATCCTTAGTCCTCTTCTTATTGCTAATATATTTATAGAAACTTTTTTTGTTGTCCTTGACAACAGAAGCCAGGTTTAGTTCTAGCTGGGCTTTGGCCATCATTTAGTTCAAAGCATTCATAACACTCCTTAACATACAGCGCCACACCCCCGCCTCTCCTTGCTTGCCTATCCTTCCTGAAGAGCCTATAGGCATCCATGGCAGCACTACAGCTATGTGAGTCATCCCACCACGTTTCTGTGATGGCGACTACATCATAATGTACACATTATGATGCTGCACAATGGCTTCCAGCTCCTCCTGTTTGTTGCCCGTGCTACATGCATTAGTGTATAAGCACTTCAGCTGGGCTATAGCTCCTTTCTCCTTTTTACTGTCGGGAGCAGAAATTCTGCCACCCCCAGACTTATTCCTACGGAGCCCGGTTACGCCCCCTATCTTTTCCAAGTCAAGTGCCAGCATGCCACCTTCAGGCTTTTTGCTAGCAAGCTTGGATCTATCCCCATCCCCCTTCGAATCTAGTTTAAAGCCCTGTCAATGAGCCCCGCCAACTCCTGCCCTAAAACCATTTTCCCCCTCTGAGACAGGCTTTTGCCGTCTGTTGCCAGCAGGCCTGGCGTCCTGAAAAGCAGCCCATAATCAAAGAACCCAAAGTCCTGCCGATGACACCAGTCTCTGAGCCAGGCATTGAACAGCTGGCATTTCCTGTTAATCTTCTCATCAATCTTCGCAACTGTTGGGATAGAAGCAAACACTACTTGTGCTCCTGATCCCCTCACCATCCGTGCCAGGACCCTGAAGTCTTTCTTCATTGCCCTCAGGCTTCTTCCTGAAATTTCATCATTGCCTAACTGAAAAATCAATAAAGGGTAGTAGTCAGTAGGCCTAACTAGGGTAGGGAGTTTCTGCTGGACATCCTTAACTTTGGTCCCAGGGAGACAGCTGACTTCCCTACAGACTGGGTCTGGTCTACATATGGGACCTTCCGCTCCCTTCAGAATCGAGTCCCCCACTACATGGACTCGTCTTTCTTTCATAACCGAGGATGTTGTTATACGAGGCATAATCCGTCTTGGCCTCAGTGACAACTCCAAGTTCAGCAAGCTGTTGTCCTTCTCATCCTCCGGTTCCCTTTGCAGAACATCATATCCGTTCTGCAAGGGCACCTGGGATGGTGTGGGGGTCACCTGGGTGGCACGCCTGCCACGCCGGACGGGGACTTGTTACCACTGGCCCCTGTCCTCTGAATCTCCACATTCAGCCACGCTGCTAGAGGGTGGGGAGTGCTCTGTATGTGGAGCTCTGTCTGCCTGAGGTGCTTCTTTCAGGGAAGGCAGGATGCGACTCCAGTTATCTATCTCCTGTTCACAATCCCTTATACTTCTCAAACGACTTACCTCCTCACGGAGCTCCATCACTAGGTGAAGGAGTTCCTCTACCTGGGCACACCTCCCACAGGTCTGCTCACCACTGCCATTCAACACCGGCGCAAGAGCAGGGCACACCCTGCAGCCTGACATCTGGGTGGCAGCATGTTCCCACGCAAGCTCTGTCTGAGTGGCCACATCGGAGCTGCTCGGTGCAGAGCTCAGGGATAGCATGGCCTTCTGCCGAGTTCTTACCATGACGTCCTGGTCAGGTCGAGAGGTTTCCAGTGACTTACTGTTCAAAGAGCTGCATCCTGTACACCCGCTCTCGCCGCGGTGACACCCACCAGCTGCCTGCGTGCTGGGTGTGGGGACAGTCCGTTTAGAACTGCCGCGTGTGTCGTTGTCTCCACCCCCGTCGCGTCAGCAGCCCATCCCCAAGCTGCCGGTTCCGGCACAAGGCAGCCGCTTTTCCCAGCCACGATCCCCTTCCCCAGTGAGGCCTTACCTGCACTGGAGCTGGTCTCCTCGGCGACTTCAGCTATTTCACCCTTTGGAACACACATTGTATTTTCAGTGCAGAGCCATTTTCTTTACAGTCAAGGAGGCTTACCTTATTTCCTGGAGGCTGCTTCAACACAGCATCACTACAACTTTCCGTAAGACATGTCAGAGAGAGAGTAGCCCAGCAGTGCACAGAACGGCACAGCAAGAGCCTGAATCTACAGCCCAAAAGCAGAAATGGAGTGTGCTCAGAGAACCCTGCTCCTGGTTAGCATCTCCTTCAAATGAGAGTTAACGAATAAACCTAAATTGCTTTGAAATGTTGAGTTCTTACGGCTATAAATGTCTGTTACCCGGCACTGTAAAGACCGCAGGTTACAAAGCTTCCTGCAGCCTAATGCGGGCAGGTTCCGCTTGGAAAATGACATTTAAGAATTCGGATCCCACTCGATGTACTGGTAACGTGGTTGCAGGCAGCTGTTGCCAGCACTGACCAAAGGGATGAGGATTGGCAAAACCAGAGAAGGCCGTAGCCGTGCTCTATTTCTGCTAATCTCGGTTTCTGTGAGACGGGAAATAGCACCTGGCTGCTCCAGCTCTCCTTTTAGCTGCCTTTGAGCTTGCAAAGTCATTTCAAGCCAGTGCCTGAGGACTCGTAGGAGTGGAGAAAACCAGTTTCCTGCACTGTGTTGTGTGAACTCAGAAATCGGGTAATGAAAAATGGGGAAAACGCTCAGCTCTCCTAACCTGGGGATGGGCACCGCTTCCTGCTTGGCATCTCAAGACTTGCAGCACCTCAAGACTTGCAGAAAAGGGTCCAAGTCCAAATAAAACCCCACAGCCCCTTCCCTTCCAACTTCTGCCTGCTGCCAGGGAGACACAGCTCACCGTCCCCTGCTCCTGGATCAGCTTATTTGCCTTCTCGCTGAGGTCTAGTGCCCATAAATGAACCGGGAGCTCTGATCAGACTGGCAGGAGCAGATCGGGTAACAGGAGATGAGGCAAAAGACAAGCATCTATTGAAGGAGGGAAAATGCGCTGCAGAACGTCTTCTTACCTTCTTGTAGACCAGGTCAATGGGACACCTGACATTGATGTCCACAAAGTCCACTTCAGTTGTCTGGTTCGGGAGCTCTGCGCATTTGGTCATCGTGTCTGGAAACGCTCCCTCCGGCTACCAGAGGGGGACAGGTTGCATGAATTCAAGCAGCAGCTTTTCTCCTCAGAAGCGAGTTATCATTTCTTTGGTTCTCAAGATGACAGCACCCACCCGCACCCCAAAAATTACCTTCGGCGTGATGCCGTTTGAGGAGAGCCCACTGGGAGGACTGGCCCTGAAGCAGGTTTGTGCACACAGCCGTCTCTCCACAGGTGACGTCTGCCCCAAAGCGCTCGCATAGCCTTCGGAAAGGGAGGTTACCGCCCTGAAAGAGACAGCAGAGAGATGGTTTGTCAGGAGATTTGCTCTGTTCCAGATGTGGCAATGGCAAATTTGGACAAAAGAAGAGAATTATCCACCTACCGTGGTCAGCGGAGCCCGGTAGAGCTTGCCTTGGATTTCCAACTGGAAAACAAGAAGGATGGAGGAGCACATTAGGAGAGCTGAAGCAGCAGTGGTTAAACAGAAGGATATTCCAGGTAGCAATTGTAGCACTTGCCTTGGCTAAATGTCACTGGGAAACCCAGGAAATCACTGGTTTTTCTTCGAGATCCCCAACTATTCCAAGAGAATGTATCACTTGGAGAAAAGAACCAGAAACTGGAACCGCTCCGTTTGTTTTCAGTGCTCGGCTTGGAGAAAACTCAAAGCAGTTACAGATACAGAGGGATGCAAGACTGGCTAAAGGATGAACGCGGAGAGGGGCCAGAACTGCTCCAAGCACCCGTCGCTCCCCGGGTTATGTTGGGTGCCCCACGAAACGCTCCCAGGAAGCCGACTGCTGTAACGTGCCGCAGAAGGGCGGTGACGTACCCACTTGAGGGGACATTTTAGCACTAGCGCTTCAGGGAAGCTGAAGCTTTACTTGTCCCGCTCAGCTCATCCTGCTTCACCCTCTCCCAGGCAGCCAACGGAGCTGGTTTTGCCGGCGCAGCCCCCTGCTACGCGCTCCCTGCTGGGAGCCTGCCCTGGTGCGGCTCTCTCTTCAGTGTGCTTCCCTAGACTTCCAAATCAATGCAGCCCTGGAGGGATCACCGGGCTCCCAAATCCCCCACCCCAGAGCAGCGCAGAGCAGGGCCCCCACACCCTACCTGCGTTACCCACGGGCACAGCCTGCTCTGCTCGTAGCGCTTGGGCTTCATACACGGCCTGCTCTTCTTCTGCCCCCGGGCCCGCTTCCGCTCCACGGGCTCCTTCTCTGCTGCTCCACCATCATCTCGGCTTTCCCCATCCTGACCGAGGTCCTCTGACTTCACCCGTTTGGCGGGGGGCTCGCTCTGGCAGCTGCCGACCTCCTCCTCCTCCTCCTCCTCGCCCCCGCCGCTGGGCTCGCCCCGGGCCCGCAGGTAGGCATGGAACTGCTCCTTGGAGGTGAGGAACCTACAGAAACATCACACCCCTGTCACCCCAGCCATGGGGGGAGCGGTGTGACAGGGGGCTGCTGGGGGGACAGCGGGGCCGGGCATGTACTGGGGGGGCAGTGCAGAGGCTTGGCATGTACCGGGAGGGGGTTATGGGGGGGCCGTACACGTAGGGGGGGGGTTATGGAGGGCCCTGGCCCCTACCGGGGGGTTATGGAAGGGCCATACCTGTACCCGGGGGGTTATGGGGAGGTCTGCGCATGTACTGTGGGGGTTGGGGGGGGGCCTGGCACGTACCGAGGGGGGTTAGGAGGGGGCCCGGGCACGTACCGGGGGGCCGGCGGGGCGGGGCCGGGGCCGGGGCCGGGGCCGTCGTGGGCCCGCACTCACCGGGGGCCGCCGCCGCCATGCTGCCGCACGCGGGGATGAGGGCAGGGGCCGGGCGGGCCACGTGACGGGGGCGCGTGCGCGAGGCGGGTAGAAAAGGCCCGGCGGCGGCCAGGCCGCCTCAGAGCGGCGGCGGGGCCGGGGTTTGTGTGTGGCCGGGCGGGGGGCGGCGGCCGGGCGGGCTGTGTGAGGGGTCGCAGCGCCGCTGAGGTCAGTGTCCGTCTTCAGATCCTTGGAAGACTGGATTTGCCAGGCCTTAAATCTATATGTTAATTCAAAGGAACCTTTTAGTCAGGAGGAAAGTGATTATGCAGGATTATGGATCAGGACTTCACGTCCTTTTCCGGCTTCAATACTTAGATTAAAAACGGATGAAAAGTCTGAGAAAGAAGAAGGAAACAAAGACGAAAAAGGGAAGGAAAAAGATGATAAAGGGGAACCACTGGATAACTTACCACCTCCATATCCTAACAATCCTCCTCCGACGGCGGCTCTCCCTCCAGGGGCCGTAGTACCCCCACCAGTGCCACCGTTACCCCTGCCTCCACCACCGACAGCACCGGAATTAGATCGACCTCCGGCTGCATGTACGAGAAGTAGAACTGCCACATCTGGGGGAGCTTCTCTATATCCCTTACGAGAAGTACCCCTCGGAGGCAATCAGGGAGGCATCGGGTTTGTGGCAGTTCCATTAAATACCACAGATGTAAGGAATTTCAAGAAAGAAATGGGGACCCTATTAGATGATCCCCTTGGAGTAGCAGAAAAACTAGACCAATTTTTAGGACCTAATACTTATACCTGGGAAGAAATACAATCCATGTTGGGGATCTTATTTACTGCTGAGGAAAAGGGAATGATTAGACAAGCTGGAATGAGAATTTGGGAAAGACAGAATCAGGCAGGACCCCCAGGAGATCAGAAATGGCCAAACGTGGATCCCCACTGGGATCATCAACAACCCCAAGGGAGACAGAACATGAGGGATTTGAGAACATTAATAATACAGGGAATAAGGGAAGCGGTTCCCCGAGGGCAAAACATTAATAAAGCATTTAATGAACAACAAGGAAAAGACGGATCTCCTACGGAATGGTTGGAGAGGTTGAGGAAAAGCCTGCAAATGTATTCTGGAATTGATCCGAATACAGTGGCTGGGACTGCACTCCTTAGAACACAATTTGTAGCCAAATCCTGGGGGGATGGATATAAGAAAGAAATCAGAAAAACTTGAGGACTGGCAAGAAAGAGGATTAGAGGAGTTACTTAGAGAAGCCCAGAAGGTATATGTTAGAAGGGACGAAGAAAAACAGAAAGTAAAGGCAAAACTTTTTGTAGCAGCAGTAAAAGAAAGTCAGAAAAATCAGAATCCGTTTAGAGAGAAAAGGGAAAAAAGAATAGAGCAGACACCCAGAGGACAGCCTCATAGGGAGAGATTCACAATTCCTGTCTGTTACTACTGTAACAAGAGGGGACATGTTCAGAGCAACTGTCGTAAGCGAGAACAAGATGAGAAAATGTTCAAAGAAGAATAGGGGTGTCAGGGGCTATATCTTTTGGGGACTTCCAACATCAACAGAGCCCTTGGTAAAATTATTAATAGGTCCCCATAAGGAGGAGGTTTTATTTTTAGTGGATACAGAAGCTGAAAAATCAACCATTCAGAAACTTCCAAAAGGAATAGAGATAGGGAAGAATTACATGTCAGTAGTCGGGGCAAAAGGAGAACCTTTTAAAGTCCCTATCTTGAAAGATGTAGAAGTAGAAACAGAAAAGACAATTTGTCTTAATGATTTACTTTTGCTCCCTGAAGCGGAATACAATTTACTAGGAAGGGATCTGATTTTGAAGTTAAACTTGAGCATTCAGAGTCAGGGGAACAAACTGCAGATCAAATTATATACTTTAACACAGGAGGATGAAGAAGCTATTAACCCCTCGATGTGGTATAAAGAAGGGGAAACTGGAAAAATAAAAATGGACCCCATAAGCGTTCAAATAATAGATCCACATCGTTCGATTAGAATCAAGCAATACCCTGTACCCATGGAGGGTCGAAAAGGATTAAAACCTGTAGTTGACAGACTTTTGGAAAAAGGAACCTTGGAACCATGTATGTCACCTCATAATACACCCATCCTCCCTGTAAAGAAACCGGACGGGTCATACAGAATGGTACAGGATTTAAGAGCCGTAAATCAGCGAACGATTACTAAATTCCCTGTAGTGGCAAATCCCTATACTTTATTAAGTCATATTTCTCCCAGACATACTTGGTATAGTGTGATAGATTTGAAAGATGCTTTTTGGGCCTGTCCTCTGGACGAGGGATCTAGGGATTATTTTGCTTTCGAGTGGGAGGACCCCGAAACGGGACGGAAACAGCAATTAAGATGGACGGTATTACCACAGGGGTTTACGGAGTCACCACATTTATTTGGGCAAACTTTAGAGAAAATCTTACAGGATTTTACATTACCCCAGGAGATAAAATCATTGCAATATGTAGATGACTTATTAGTAGCAGGAGAAACTGAAGAGGGGACCCGAGAAGCTACTATTAAATTGTTAAATTTTCTAGGGGAGAAGGGATTGAGAGTGTCCCGATCAAAACTACAGTTTGTAGAACAGGAAGTAAAATACTTAGGACATTGGCTAAGTCAGGGAAAGAAGAAACTAGATTCTGATAGGATATCTGGGATTCTATCTTTAAGACCCCCACAAACTAAAAAGGAGGTTCGGCAAATATTGGGATTATTAGGATATTGTAGATCATGGCTTGAAAATTATAGTGACAAGGTAAAATTTCTATATGAAAAATTAACTAGTAACCAACTTAAGTGGTTTACAGAAGATGACCAGAAATTCGAGGCAATAAAAAAGGCATTAATACAAGCACCTGTATTGAGCCTCCCAGATTTAGAAAAACCTTTCCATCTTTTTGTGAATACATCAAATCAGACAGCATATGGAGTTCTTACTCAAGACTGGGCAGGAATAAAAAAACCTGTGGGGTACTGTTCTAAATTACTTGATCCAGTAAGTAGAGGATGGCCCGCTTGTCTCCAAGCTTTGGTAGCTACCGCATTATTAATAGAGGAAGTTCGGAAAATTACCTTTAGTGCTCCTTTAAAAGTGTATACCCCACACAATGTCAGGAGTGTTTTACAACAAAAGGCAGAAAAATGGTTAACGGACAGCCGGATCTTGAAATATGAAGCAATATTAATAGACTCCCCCGATTTAGAACTGAGGGTGACTTCTGCTCAGAGTCCAGCACAGTTTTTGTTTGGAGAGCCATCAAAGGAAGTACAACATAATTGTTTAGAGGTAATTGAGACCCAGACTAAGGTGAGGCCGGACTTAAGAGATACTGAGTTAGAAAATGCAGAAGTGTTATTTGTAGATGGCTCCTCCCGTGTGGTGGAAGGGAGGAGAAAATCAGGATATGCCATAATTAATAAAAATTTAGAACTTATAGAATCAGGACCTCTGAGTCCATCATGGTCAGCTCAAGCTTGTCAGCTGTATGCCCTTTGTAGAGCCCTGGAATTATTACAAGGAAAAAGCGGGACCATATTTACGGATTCTAAATATGCGTATGGAGTAGTTCACACTTTTGGAAAAACTTGGGAGGAAAGAGGTTTAATTAATACCCAAGGAAGGAATCTAATACATCAAGAACTAATAGTGAAAATTTTAAAGGCGTTAAGAAAACCAAAGGAGATAGCAGTGGTACATGTGAGAGGACACCAAAAGGGATTAGATTATCGAACCAGAGGGAATAACGTAGCCGATAGAGAGGCCCAGGAAGCAGCCCTGAGGACTCAGGTCGCTAAAATTAATGTAGTACAAGTACAAGGAGACATTAGTGAAAAAGAACTAGAGGAGAAAGAAAAGAAATTTACCCCTGAGGAACAGGCAAAATTAGAGAAAATAGGAGCTAAGTTAGAACAGGGAAAATGGATGCTGCCCGACGGGCGAGAGATGTTGCCAAAAGCTTATGCCAGGCAAATATTAGAACGCTTACACACACAAACACATTGGGGTACAAAGGCGATAAGTGATCATTTCCTTAAACAATTTGGCTGTATTGGGATTTTTGAAATAGCAAAGCAAATCACGCGAGGATGTTTAACTTGTCAAAAAGTAAACAAGAAAGCGTTTCGACAAGCAGCCACGGGAGGAAGGAAAACAGCTTATAGACCTTTTGAAAGAATACGAGTCGATTTTACTGAATTGCCTAAGGTAGGGAGAATAAAATATTTACTAGTACTAGTAGATCATTTAACACAATGGGTAGAAGCTTACCCTGTAGCACGAGCTACGGCACAGATGGTAGTAAAAATCTTATTAGAACACTTAATACCTAGATATGGGATAATCCAGTATATTGATTCTGATCAGGGCACACATCTTACTTCTAAAATAATAAAATTATTATGTCAATCATTAGGTATTCAATGGGAATACCACACTCCGTGGCACCCACAAAGCTCAGGGAAAGTAGAAAGAATGAATCAAACAATAAAACAGCAATTGGCTAAATTAATGATTGAGACACAGATGTCCTGGACGAAATGCCTACCATTGGCACTATTAAACATAAGAACTAAGCCACACAGTGAGACTGGATTATCGCCATATGAAATGTTATATGGAATGCCTTACTCCCAAGGGATGCCCCTGGGGAACAACGTGGTTGAAGATTATAGTATCCAAAAATATATAATATCCATTGGAAAAAGGTTAAAAGAACTAGGAGAGATTGGGATGATGGCTCAAACACCACCATTAGGATTTGACACGTGTCGCGAGTGAAAGGTCCAGTGAAGGAGTGGAGAGTCACATCTGAGCCCGGAGAAGCCAAGCTAACCATCAGACGAACTTAAAGAGACCTTCATCAAGAAGCATAAGCCAAGTTGCTGTGGGAATTTCATTGTAACTACTCCTGTAGAATTAGTGGACAGGGATAAATACCTATTAGGAAAGGTGATTTAGTCCATTGTGTAAACGGTGTTGTTTATTTTTAAGGGCAAAGTGTTCTACATGTTTTAAAATATATCATTTTCCAAAAAAGAAGTCAAGGATCTAGGAAACAGTTTAGAATTTTTGTGCATTCGCTGTGGGGCCCCCACTCCCCTATATAACCTACCATGGGTTAGGCTTTATTGTTGTCAATTTAATCAAAGAGTGCTTCTTGATTAAAGGTTACCCCTTAAAAGATTAAGGAAGAGGGCAAGACCGGAGGGGAACGAGTGGTGCGGCTTGAAAGGTCTGCCAAGGGCTGCAACCCCTTCGGGCTGTGACCGCCGATCACTATGGCCCTGACCGGACCTCTTCTGGTCCTCTTTGGGGTAAGCTCCTTGACTCTGGTTATGGCAAACAACTGCAGCCAGTGCGTAGGAACTACTAGGAGGGGACGGGTAAGTTCCCAGACTTTGGTTTATAATATCGAAATAAAAGAAAGAATAAGGGATTCGGTACAGCACAGACTACTATTTAACTCATTTTATCATGAAATAGAAACAGGAGTGGAATATGAAATTCCCACAGTTGCTAAAAATCTCTTTGTAAATCTTGCTGAAAACATTGCTAAGTCATTAAATGTAACTAATTGTTATGTTTGTGGTGGAACAAGCCAAGGTGAACGATGGCCATGGGAGGCTATGGAGAGCAACATTAGTAATCCTCAAATATGGAAAACAATGCGAGACAAAATACCAAGATGAGAACTGCTTTGTACCAAAATCGCTTAGCCTTGGATTATTTGCTAGCACAAGAGGGAGGTGTTTGTGGGAAGTTTAACCTTAGTAATTGTTGTTTAGAAATTGATGATGAAGGGGAAGCTGTAAATGAACTTGTAAAAGAAATGAAGAAAATTGCACATGTCCCGGTTCAGACTTGGACTGGAGTCGACCTAAAAGGATTCTGGGAAAACTTTACGGGAGGTGATCGGCTTACTAAAATTGGGATTGTTATATTGGGGGCATTTGCAGGATTGTTAATAATTCCATGTTTTATACCTTGTTTTATTAGACTAATACACTCAGTTATACAAGGAACGCAGATGGCTACAGAACCTGTTGATTCAGAACCAGGGAAAGAGAAAACTCTTTCCCTGATGATACTAAAGACAAAAGAAGATTCCAAACTAATACCCATTCGGCAAGTATTAACTCGGTTGGAAACAAAAACACGAATCAATGCCATAGAAAAAGAAAATGGGGGATTGTGAGATGTGCTTAACTGATTCGTGTCAGTGTGGAACAGTGTTAGGGCCACAGGGTGAAGTGTGACCTTTGATTGTTTTGTCTGTCTGGCCGCAGACGAGACGGAGTGTCTGTCGTGTCTGTGTTTTGCAGGAGCCACCTGGCGAGCATTCTAGAATACCACCTTAAACCGGTCCTGTTGTTATCTGCATAGTGACCTGTAAGGGAGGGGATACACCCATTTTTGGCAAGGGCCAACCATTTTAGAGGCAGTTATGAATATGTATTAGTATAGGAGATATAAACCAAAAATGGGGTCTGTAAGGGGTGTGTCTTGGTTGGGCAGAGACTCGTGGCACACCCAGCGCTGTTTGCTTGCCTTTGTTCCTTTAATAAATTATAAATTCTAATTGGAATCCTGTTTGTGATTAAATCATTTATCACAATGGGGTGAAATCCTCTTGGCGGCCGGTCACCAGTGGTGTCCCTCAGGGCTCAGTTTTGGGGCCGGCTTTGTTTAATGTCTTTGTCAATGATGTGGATGAGGGGATTGAGTGCACCCTCAGTAAGTTTGCAGGTGACACCAGACTGGGTGGGGGTGTTGATCTGCTTGCGGGTAGGGAGGCTCTCCAGAGGGACCTGGACAGGCTGGATCGATGGGCCAAGGCCAACTGTATGAGGTTTAATAAGGCCAAGTGCCAGGTCCTGCATTTCGGTCACAACAACCCACAGCAAGGCTACAGGCTTGGGGCAGAGTGGCTGGAAAGCTGCCCGGCAGAAAAGGACCTGGGGGTGCTGGTGGACGGCCAGCTTAACATGAGCCAGCAGTGTGCCCAGGTGGCCAAGAGGGCCAACAGCATTCTGGCTTCTATCAGGAATAGCGTGGCCGGCAGGAGCAGGGAAGTGATGGTGCCTCTGTACTCGGCACTGGTGAGGCCCCACCTCGAGTGCTGTGTTCAGTTCTGGGCCCCTCTGGACAAGAGGGACATTGAGGTGCTGGAGCGTGTCCAGAGGAGAGCGACCAGGCTGGTGAGGGGTCTGGAGACCAGGGCATATGAGGAGAGGCTGCGGGAGCTGGGCATGTTTAGCTTGGAGAAGAGGAGGCTGAGGGGAGACCTCATTGCCCTCTACAACTCCCTGAAAGGAGGGTGGAGAGAGGTGGGGGTTGGCCTCTTCTCCCAGGGGAATAATGACAGGACCAGAGGAAATGGCCTGAACTTGCGGCAGGGGAGGTTTAGGTTAGATATCAGGAAGAATGACTTTACTGCAAGAGTGGTCAGGCACTGGAACAGCCTGCCCAGGGAGGTGGTTGAGTCACCATCCCTAGAGGTGTTTAAGAAACATCTAGATGTGGCACTTCAGGGCATGCGCTAGTGACAGAGATTGTAGGTTGTTTGGTTGGACTCGATGATCTCCAAGGTCTTTTCCAACCATGAAGATTCTGTGATTCTAAGATCAGGAGGGGGATGCCCTCAGCGTAGGAGCTTCCTGGGGGAATGGAGATCTCAGAGGGGAAGACTTTGAAGTAAATACCGAAAGGCCGCAAGAAGGTCTCCCCGGAGCCTTCTCTGCTCCAGACGGAACAGCCCCAACTCTCTCAGCCCGTCCTCACAGCAGAGGGGTTCCATCCCTCCGATCATTTCTGTGGCATTCCTCTGGCCCGTTCTGTGAGGCAGCAGCAGGAATGCAGGGAGCTCTGCCTGGGGACAGACAGACTCGGCTGGGAGCTGAGGCGTCAACAGGAGAGGACAGAACAACCTGGGAAACTGGCAGCTTTGTGGCGGGTGAATGTCTGCTCCAGACTTCATACCAACAAACAAGCAACAGCTAGTCAGGGATGTAAAAGCCAGGGCTAAGAAGGTAGAGTTGAGGCTCCTGAGAGAAAGGAAAAAGGCCGAGAGCAGGAGACGTCTGGAGAGCAGGCTTTGGCCTGCTGGGGGACTGGCTTGGAAGAATCCTGTGGGATACGGCCCTGCGGAGAAGCAGGGTGCGGAGGGCTGCTTGAGGATCTCCTCTTCACGCTCCACAATGGCCTGCCTTGACATTCAGAAAGGACGGCGTGGATGAGAAAGAAGCTGCTGACAAAACCCAAGCCTGAAGAGGAAGCACAGAGGAGGTGGAAGGTGGCTGCCTGCCAGCCTCAGGGGTTTTGTGTTTCCATACCGGAGACAGGCAGTTGTGTGTGCGTGTGCTTGTTTGTGTGGGGGGGAACTGAGGGATGAGGAGATCCTGGGGCCGGCTTCTGGATAGAGCATCTACAACCAGCTCCTGGAGGGATCCATTTTCTCTGTGTGTCTATACAGGTCTATATTTCCCACTGACGTAGTCTGCCATACAGGCAGCGCACCGTACCAATACCCTCACCGGTATTTTGGTGATGGTTGTCACGGTACTTCCTACTTGAGTCGGAAATTCTATTGACCTAGTACCTCCTTTAATTGTCTATCGTGGCCTGCAACTCCTCAGGTTATCTTGTGAGAGACAGCACCACCAGGGCGCGCCATCAGCATAGAAACATTGACAGCCGAGCAAATGGATCTTCATTCCAGGGCAATGGAGCTTCACTTCAGGGGAACCGTGAGAAACTCTGGGATATGGCCAAGAGAAACCTCCAGAAGTTTACAAGGAGAAGTGTCCGGTCCTGCACTGAGGGGGAGGAAGGTGCATCAGAGCCCGCTGGGACCTAACGTGCTGAGCAGTGGTCCTGAGGAGAAGGTGCTGGGAACTGGAGTGGCCCCCCAAAGAAAAGTGTCCCCCTGTGTGCAGCTCCCCATTTTGGAGGAGTGGGGAGGAACTGGAGAGTGCCCAGAGGAGGTCTGCCCAGGTGTGGTTCAGCGTATAGTGCACATGCGCTGCGTGGGGAGGCTGAGGAATGTGGGCTTCTTTGGCCCCATGGTGGAGAGGCTCTGGGCAGGACAGGGGTTGCTCGAAGGACGGTTTCAGAGATGATGGGGCTTTTCTTCTTCGTGGGAGACCACATGAGAAAGAAAGAAAGAATGCCAGAACTTGTAGCTTGGGAGGTTTAAACAGGAAACGGGAGAAAGAAACGTCACTCCAAGGGCAGTGCTGTGGAAAAGGCGGCCATCCAGAAAGAATGTGGATCAGCCCGTGGCTTTGTGTCTAAAGACATATCCCCGAAGGATGGCGAGACTTCAGAAAGCTTAGTGAGTTGCTCAGGTGAGAGCAAGGTGGAGAAGCAGGGGAGACGTCTGCAGCCTGCAGGGAACATGCCCAGGTGTGGAACACAATAGGACAGCCTGCGGTGGTTTCAACAGTGTGGGGCTGTTGAAATGTGAAAAGCCCCCAAGAGATCCAAGGTCTTAATCTCCGTGTCTGTGACTGTCACCTCTGCCACTGATGCCTATAAGGAGTACAAGAGCCTGATGGCCTCCTCGTCCCCACCTGGGAGCCTGGGAGGTGTCCTGCTGTCATTCTGCACGTGTCATTGCACCTCCCTTCCCACATCATCCGCATGGAAGAGCAACTTGGAAGACATCATCCTGATTATGGAACAGGTCATCCTGAGTGCCATTATGTGGCACATGAAGAACAACCAGGCGATCAGGCACAGTCAGCATGGGTTCATGAAAGGCAGGTCGTGCTTGACAATCCTGATCCCCTTCTAAAACAAGGTGACCCACTGAGTGGATGAGGGAAAGGCTGTGGATGTTGTTTACCTGTCTTGACACAGTTTCCCACAGCGTTCTCCTGGAGAAATTGGCTGCCCATGGCTTGGATGGGCGTACGCTTCGCTGGGTGAAAAACTGCTGGGACAGCCGGGCCCAATGAGTGGTGGTGAATGGAGCTCAATCCAGTGGGCGGCCGGTCACAAGTGGTGTTCCCCAGGGCTCAGTACGGGGGCCGAGTCTCTTTAAAATCTTTATCAATGATCTGGACGATGGGATCGAGTGCCCCCTCAGTAAGTTCACAGATGACACCAAGTTGGGTGCGTGTGTCGACCTACTCGAGGGTAGGAAGGCAGGACAAGAGGAAACGGCATCAAGTTGCACCAGGGGACGTTTAGATTGGACGTCAGGAAAATTTTTTACACTGAAAGGGTTATTAAGCATTGGAACAGGCTGCCCAGAGAAGTGGTGGAATCACCATCCCTGGAGGTATTTAAAATTAGACGGGTAGACGTAGTGCTTAGCGACATGGTTTAGTGATGGTTTTTGTCAGTGTTAGGTGGATGGTTGGACTGGATGATGTGAAAGGTCCCTTCTAACCTAAGCAATTCTATGATTCTGTGACCCCCCAGTTTCTCTAGGAGGCGGTCTGGGCTACCTTCTTCCTCCAGTACCCAACTTGCAGACGTTCTGGTCTCTCTAGCGTCCAGTCCAGACTTAGGCCCTCAAAAATGACTTGCTCGCAGGTGTGTTTTACTCTCTGGTTTCTCTTGTTTGGTGTTTGCTTGTGATTAAACCACTACCATACACACCAATCTTAAGTGCACACCCGCCAGTCTCACCAGTTGCTGGTCCCCCAAAGTACAAAAGAACTTAGGACTTGTGGTTCCCACTCCGGTTGCTGGCACTTGAACCTCCATCTGTGCATAGAGCAGAGATCTCCCTTGCCCCACAAAGCTCTTGGAAAGGGAGGTATTAAGAAAACAGGGCAGGCTGCGGTGATCCGTTGCAGGGCACAGCCAGGGAAGTGTCCTGACCAGCCATCTGGTTACACATGACCATCTCCTTTCAGCCCTTTTCTCTCTATTTTCCCATGGTCGTTCGTCTACAAACCTTTGGTCCTTTCCTAGACATCCCATGGCAAGTCTTGCACAGTCCCCAAATGCACTTTCTGGCGTCCCAACATGAGCCTCAGGCCCCGAAAGAAAAAAAAACCTCTTCCGTTGGCAAGGTCACCGGGCAAGGCTCTCCCATTGGCTCACTTAACTAACTGAATTGATGCAACTATGTCAGGACTTTCTTGGAAGGATTTTTTTTCCTTTTGGGTTTTGAATTGTTCCTCTGAAAACATGGCAACTTCTGTCCTAGAAATGGCAATCCTTTCTTTTTTATGGAAGGGTTGGAGACTAGGTCAGGTGAAAATCCCTATATGGTGTATGTAGGTGTTTGCAGCCTTGTGCAGGAGGAGTTGGGCATATTAGAATCCAAGCATCATAGAATGGTTCGGGTTGGAAGGGACCTAAAAGATCATCTAGTCCAAGCCCCTGCCGTGAGGAGGGACGTCTTTCACTAGTTCAGGTTGCTCCAAGCTCCTGACCTTGGACACTTCCAGGGATGGGGCATCCACAACTGCTCTGGGCAACCTGTTCCAAGGTCTCACCACGCTCATCATAAAGCATTTCTTCCTTATGTCCAACCTAAATATAACCTCTTCCAGTGTAAAGCCATTGCCCCTTGTTCTGCTATTACAGGCCCTGGTAAAAAGTCTCACTCCATCTTTCTTGGCCTATGACCACTGTGATTTCATCTGCAAACACTGTGGAGAGAGCCCAGAGATCTCCCAAGACAGGGTTTGGAGGCCTCAAGCACTTGACCAGTATCTAGAGGCTGAGAGCCCTGGGCTCAGTGGTTTGGAGACTGGGGACGGTATAGGAGGAGCCTGAGCGTGCTGGAAGGGTGCTTTCAGAGCTGGTGGAGCTTTTCTTCCTAGTGGAAAACAGCCTGAGAAAGAAAGAACTCCCCAACATGCAGGTGGGGAGGTGCAGCCTGGCCACGAGGAGACAGAAACGTCACTCCAAGGGCAGTGCTGTGGTGCAACACGCCACCCAGAAGGAGTCTGGATCAGCCCAAGGCTTTGTGTTTCAAGGAAGAGCCAGGGAGGATGGAGAGATCTCAGCAAAGGAAGGTGACAGCAAGATGGGGCAGCCGGGTGGATGACTGCAGCCTGCAGGGAAAGAGGCAGAGGTGATGGGACACCGTAGGACAGCCTGTGGTGGAGAAGATAGAGGGATGTGGCAAAGCTGGAAGTCCCCTAACAGAGCCAGCCTCTTCATGTCTTGGGCTACGGCTGTCGTCTCTGCCACTGATGCCTCTGAGACAACCAGTCCTTCCAGCACTGGGGTCTCGTTGCCTCCTTGTCCATACTCAGGAGCCTGGGAGGTGTCGTACCATAGTCCTGCCCTTGGCATTGCACATCTCCACATCCCACTGTCCCAGGAAGAGCCCTGAGGAAGGAGTGAGGGAGAGGATCTCCCTTCCTGGGGGCTGGGGGTCAGGCCTTGGCCCTTTGGGCGATGGAGTCAGGGCTTGGCCCTTTGCATTAATGAAACACATCCACGTTTACCCAGCATCAGAGTCACCTTCAACTTGCTTTTCCCGACCTGCCATCGCTGCCTCCAGTTTTCTGCTGTAACCGGACCCTGGGGGCAATTCCTCAGTGGGACCCATCAACACCACAAGAAACTTTGGAGTTTGAACCCGACTTTGACTCCTTGAGAGGTTCCTTCAACTTCCTCGCAGCGTCTGACGTTCACGGACTCGGCCTCGAACCCACCGGAGGGGGTCTCTCTAGTTGCTGCCCCCCCAGAGAATCACAGAAGATGCCGAGTTGGAAGGGACCCACAAGGCTCAAGTCCAACTCCCTGCTCCTCACGGAAGCACCTAAAACTGAACCATATGACAGAGACCGATGTCGGATGCTCCTTGACCTCTGGCAGGCTGGGTGCTGGGACCACTCCCCTGGGGAGCCAGCAACCGACCACCCTCTCAGTGAAGAGCCTTTGTCTCACGTCCAGGCGGAATTTCCCCCGATGCAGCTTCGTTCCGTTTCTTCGTGTCCTGCTGCTGGTCACCAGAGAGAGCAGATCAGCACCTCCCCCTCCGCTCGTGTCCACACGCGTGTCCATTCACCTCCCCGCCTGTCTACGCGTGTCCACACACCCCCGCAGGCTTCCACGCATCTCTGCACACGTGTCCATACGCCTCCACACGCATCCCCTCCCAACCACACGCCTCCACACGTGTCCACTTGCATGTCCACACACCCCCACAGGCTTCCACGTGTGTCCGCACATGTGTCCACACGCCTCCACATGTGTCCACTCGTGTCCACAGGCCTCCACATGTCCACACGCCACCACTCCTGTCTCCACACATGTCCACACACCCACATGGGCTTCCACACGTGTCTGCATGTGTCCACATGTGTCCACACACCTCCACACGTGTCCACTCTTGACCACAGGCCTCCACACGTGTCCACACGCGTGTCCACACACCCCCACAGGCTTCCGCTCCTGTCTCCACACGTGCCCACACACCTCCAGACGCCTCCACACCCCACCGTGCGTGGCCACACACATGTTCACATGCCTCCACACGCCTCAGACCGACCCCCCCCCACCATCTTGGTGCCCCCTCACGTCCCCTCCTGTCCCCCGTGGGGTGGCCCCCTCCCCGACCCACGCGTGTCCCCACTGTGGGGGATCTCCGTGTGTCCCCCCCTCTGCCTCCTGGCCCCCCCCACTAGGGTGTATCCCTGCCCCCCCCCCGAGTATCTCGGTGCCCCCCGTGTCCCCAGTGGGGGTCCCTGTGTTTGTCCCCCCCTCCGCGTGTCCCCCCCGAAAGGGTCTCCTCCTGCCCCCCCCCCCCCGCCGTGTATCTCGGTGCCTGCCGTGTTCCCCGCGGGGGGGGGGAGTCCTCGTGCCCCCCCCGACCCCCCCTGTGTCCCCGCAGGCTGAAGGGGGCTTTGGGGGGGGCCCTGGGGCTGTTGGGGGTCGAGTTCGTCAGGTTCTTCTCGGGGGTCTCCATGTTCCAGCCCGGGCAGAGCCTCTTCTGTATCCTGGGGGGGCCTGGAACCGGGGGGGGGAGAGGGACCCCAAAACCCGGGGGGGACACCCTAAAAATGGGGGGCTCTAAAACTGGAGGGGGGGCCTGAAATAGGAAACCCCAAACCCAAACCGCGGGGGGACCCCCTGAAATGGGGGGGACCCCAAAACCGGGGGAGGCCCTGAAACGGGGGGGGACCCCGAGATGGGGGGAGGGGGGAGGACAAAACATGGGGGGTGACCCTGAAACATGGTGGGGCCCGAAACATGGGGGAGGTGAAACACAGAAGGGGGACAGGGCCCGAAATGGTGGTGGGGCGGGGGGAGGGGGGTGTGATTTTACCTGACGTGGGGCAGCGCCGGGGCCTGGCCCTGGCCCTGCTGGAGGACTGGGACGGCGGCTCCTTCTGGCTCCTTCTGGCTCCTCTTCGGCCTCTGCAGGTGGGTCGGGGGGGGGGGGGGGGGGGCCTTTTTTGGGTGGCCAGGGCTGAGGGGGCGTGGTCAGCGCCGGAGGGGGCGTGGCCAGAAGCGCGCCCCGGGGGCGCGGCTGCGCGCGGGGCGCGTGGGCGGCGCGTCAGCGGTTGCCGCGGCAACGTGAGGCCCGGCGCGCGCGGCGCGGGATGGGGGGGATCCGGGGGAGGGTCCGGGGCGGTCCCGGGGGCGGGGAGGGGGGGTCCGTGGTGGCGATTGGGGTAGACGGGACCGCGGGGGGGGGGCCCGGGCTCCATGTTGGGGGGAGGGGTTTGGGGTGGGGGAGGGGTTTTGGGGGTGGGGGACGGGCTGGGGGTGGTGTTTGGGGGTGGGGGAGGGGCTGGTGTTTGGGGGATGGGGGTGGGGTTTTGGGGGGTGGGGGAGGGGCGGGGGAGGGGTTTTGGGGATGGTGGAGGGGCTGGGGTGTTGTTTGGGGGTGGGGGAGGGGTTTAGGGGATCCTGTGCCGGGGGGGGTGTGTGTTTGGGGGGGGTCGAGCGCAGGGTGGGGGTTGGGGGGAGGGGTTTGGAGGGTGGGGGATGGGAGGTCGAACCCCCGAACCCCCCTTAATTCCCCCCCCGACCCCCTCCCCAGCCCCGATGCCGCCCCGGGGGCTGCTGGTCCCCGCCCGGTTCCTGGCCCTGACGGCGCATCTGGTGCTGCTGGTGCTGCTGGGCGGGGACACGGTGAGGGGCGGGGCCAGCGGGGGAGGGGGCGTGGCCAGAGCGGGGGGCGTGGCCGGGGCAAAGGGCGGGAGCGGGGAGAAGGGGCCGGGGGCGTGGCCAAAGCGAGGGGCGTGGCCACGGCGAGGGGGCGGGGATGGGGAGAAGGGGCGTGGCCTCGGCGAGGGGCGGGGGGACACGGGAACACGTGGCGGGGGGTGGCGGGGGGGGGGGTGGGGGTGGTGGGGAGGCGGAGGCGGGGACGCGTGTGGCCGCATGCCCGCGCACGCGTCATCACGCCTGTGCTCATGACGTCACATGGCTCCACGCGTGTCCAGCCACGTGTCCACACGACTCCCCACCCCCCGAGGACAGGCCACCCACACTGGGGTGTGCCCGGGGGGGGGGGGGGGGTGTCCGTGTCCGTGTCCCCCCCCCCGCACACCCATGTGTCCCCCCCCGTGGCCCCCCCCCCCCCCGAGGACTCCCCCGTCCGGGCCTCGCTGCCCCCCGACTTTTCGGCGGAGGAATACGCCCGTGCCCAGCGGTGGTGAGGCCCCCCCACATGTGCCCCCCCACATGATCCCCCCCCCCGGCTTCTCGGTGGCCCGCACACCCCCCCGTGTCCCTCCGCCTCCTGTCCCCCCCCAAGGGTGACTCTGTGCCCCCCCAGTGTGCCCCCCCACGTCCCCTCCTGTCCCCCGTGGGGCGCCGCCCCCCCCGACCCACTCGTGTCCCCACTGGGAGGGTCCCCGTGTCCATCCCCCCCCCTCCGACCCCCCCGTGTCCCCGCAGGCTGTGGGGGGCCCTGGGGGGGGCCCTGGGGCTGCTGGGGGTCGAGTTCGTCGGGTTCTTCTCGGGGGTCTCCATGTTCCGACCCGGGCAGAGCCTCTTCTGTATCCTGGGGGGGGCCCAAAACCCGGGGGGGGACACCCTAAAAATGGGGGGGCCCTAAAACTGGGGGGGGGGCCCTAAAACTGGAGGGGGGGAGGGGCCTGAAATGGGGGACCCCAAACCCAAACCGTGGGGGGAGGCCCTGAAACGGGGGGGGGGACCCCGAAATGGGGGGGACACACAGGAAACACGGGGGGTGACCCTGAAACATGGGGGGGCCCGAAATATGGGTGTGGGGGGGCAAAACATAAGGGGGGACAGGGGCCGACATGGGAGGGGGGCCAAAAACCGGGGGGAACCCCAAAAGGTGTGGGGGGGTCCGAAATGAGGGGGGGGATCCCTGAAATGGGGGGCGAGACACCCCAAAACCGGGCGGGCTGCCATCAGGGAGGTTCCTCCCCCCTCCAAAGGTCGCGGGGGGGCCCTGCCAGGCCCGGGGGGGGGCGGGTTTCGCCCAATTCCGCCCTGTGGGGGGGTGCCCGGGGGAGGAGGGGCCGCCCCCCCCCATTTTTGGGGTGATTTTCCCTGACGTGGGGCAGCGCTGGGGGCCCACGTGGCGGCTGCCCTGGGCCTGGCCCTGGCCCTGCTGGAGGATTGGGACGGCGGCTCCTTCTGGCTCCTCTTCGGCCTCTGCAGGTGGGTCGGGGGGGGGGCGGGGCGGCTTTTTTGGGGTGTTCCCCCCCTTACACCCGACTGACACCCCCCATTTCCCCCCCCCGCAGCGTCCCCCCCGCTGTCACCGAGGCGCTGCTGCTGGTCTCCATTCTGGGGTGCAGGAGAAGAGCCCTCTGAGCCCCGGGGTGGGGGGGCGTCGGTGTCCGTCCCCCCCCGCAACCCCCCCGGGGGTCCCCAATATGCGCTGACCCCCTCCCCCCCCCCGCGTGCCCCCTCACCCCCCCGCAACTTCCACCTCCGTGTTGAGAAATTAAAGGGTTTAGCGCGGGAAAGCGCCAGCGCGCCACGGCTTTGGCGCGGAAAAAGGGGGCGGTGGCCCCGCCCTCATGCAAATGAGAGCCGCGGGGCAGGCTGGGAGCGCGCGGGAGCCGGGAAGGAGGGGATTTTTGGGGATCGGGAGGGGGATGAGGGAAGGGAATGGCGGGAGACGGCGGGGGGCGTCAGGGGAGTGCGGGGGCGGGCGGAGGGAGGGGGTTGGTGGGGGTCGCTGTTGGGTAGGGGGTGGTGGCGGGTTCCCGCCCCGGCGGGGTGGGGAGGTTGGTTATCGTCAGTGCGGTACATCCTGGCCTGCCCCGCTTTGCGGGCACCATGTGATGAGTGTGGCGTGATGACGTATGATTGCGTGCCGTTTCGAGGGGCGGTGGTGGGAGATGGGCAACAGCCCGGCGTCCCTTCGGAGTCTCTGAGTGCGCCTGCGCGGGGCCGGTAGGACGGTGGGTGGTGGCGGGGAGCCGCGGAACGGCCGCGTGTGCGGGGGCCCTGCGGGTGCGAGTGACACCCCTTGCGCCCCGTACGTGCCCCACCCCATGGACATCTGCTCTGCCGCATAGGCCTTCCCCCCGCCCCACAGAGACCCCTTCAGCCCCATACATCACCGACCCCGTGGACATCTGCTCTGCCCCATAGGTCCCCCCCTGCCCCACACGCCCCCCCTTGTGCCCTCCACTCTCCGCACTGGGACCCCACTCCCCCGCTCTCCGGTTTCTCCCGTTTCTCCCAGTTTCCCAGTTGGCAGCTCCCAGCCCCGTCACGCCGGTGCCCATCGGCACCACTCGCGTGTCCCCCCCAGGGACCCTCCGGTGCAATTCTGTGGTTCTCTGGGGCGGAAGAAGCTGTTTCTGCAGCGGCCCCCGGCCAGGCAGGAGCGTGTCTCCCCTCCCCGCCGTTGGCGGGGGCTGGGTGATGGTCTCCGAAGGAGACGGAGGAGAGGGAAGGGTGTGGGTGAGGGCATGGGAAAGGGTCCACGGGAAGGAGGGGGACGTGGGGTTTTGGCGACGTGGGCTCTAGGGACATCGATTTTTATGGATACGGGGTATTGGGGGACATGGGGTTTTGGGGGACGTGGGTCTCTGGGAACTCCTCCAATGGTTGGGGCTCTCTCCGGAATCCAGACGCCATTTGTCCTTCCTCTCGTGGCGTGTCGACACCAAGAGGCTTTTCCCTGGGGAACGCTGGCTCCAAGGTGCCATCCCCGAGCCAGAGGTGGCGGATGGGCAGCGCCGGGGACAGGCGCGGGGCCACCACAGCCCAGGGAGAAGAGCTGCCTCGGGGACTAGCGGGAGAGACCCACCAAGTGCCGGCCCTTCCTGCCCCCCCCCCCAAAAGGAGGGAATTTCCCACAAATTGGGAATGGGGGGAATTCCCGGGAGAGGAATGGGATGGGGAATTCCCGGGAGAGGTTGTGAGCTCAGGCGCCAGCACCGCGCGGAGCCGAGGGGCGAGTTCCAGCCCGGCTCCCACGGAGCTCTCTCCCAAGGGGGGCCCGTGACGAGCCCGCGCCGGCGTTTCCGTCCTGTGCCCCCCATCTCTCCCCGGCCCCCTCCTCTCCCGAGACGCTCTGGCCCAGTTGGCCACTTCCAGCCCCCCCGGGGGCTCCTCGGAGCGGCCTTTTTGGGGCGGTTCCGACCGCAGCCGGCGCCAAACCCCGCTCCCGGACATCGCAGGAGCCCCCCGGCGGGGACGGAGCTGGGTCACGAATCCCTGGGGGATTCTCCGGGTTCCCGAGGCTCCTCCCCGACCCGCGATGCCCCAGAGAAGGGGGTGGGCTGGGGGGGGGGCGGTTGGGGAAGGCAGGTGGCCCGGCGTGGGGCTCCGAAATGGCCGGGGAACCCCCCGGAGGGCTGAGTCCGTGGGGCAGGCGCCCAGAGGTCCAGGCCGTCCCTCCACGCTCCTCTCCTGCCCCACACCACGGGGAGAGGGGCCACGGAGGGGGGGCCACGCGCAGGCAGACGCGGAGCGAAGCTTTGCTGAAGGAGTTTATTGATGGCGAGAGGGCAACGGTCCGGGGCTCCCGGGGGTCGGGGGGGGGCCATCCAGGGATGACCATCTCCTCGTGCCGCTGGGGGGGGGACGGGACGAGGGCGTCACCGCCGGTTCCAGTCCTGGAAGACAGAGCCCGGCGTGAGACCCCCCCGGCGTGCGCCGGGCCAGGAGAGCGGCCGCGTCCCCCCCGTCTCCCTGCAGAGCCCTGGGGACGGAGAAGGGACCCGGAGCCCCCCACGCACCCAGGGCAGGACCTGGCTCTCCTGAGCCCCACGAGGCACCCCCAGCCCCTCGCCCGGCGTGGCCTTACCCGGGGACGCCCCGAAACCTCCCCGAGCCCCGCCCGGCCCCCGTGGGCATCCTGGGGGGCACCAGAGCCCCCCGCCCGGCCGCGGCGGGGCCCCGGGCAGTCCGTGCAACGCCCCTCGGGCGCGGGGACCGGCAGGGCAGCGGCTGCGTCCCGCTGGCCTGGGGACACGCGTCGCCGCCGTCCCCTCTGCGTCCCGCTCCCGCGGCCCCGGCGGTCCCGGCCCCGAGGGCTCGGGGACCCCCTGGGGCCCAGGACCCTCCGTGGGGCTGGAGCGGCCGGGACGTCGCTCACCTAGGCCTCGGCCGCCTCAGCCATGCGTCTCTGGCGCGCCAGCTCCAGCAGCTTCTCAGCCCCGGGGGCCTGGGGAGACGGGGGGGTCAGGGAGGCGCTGGGAAAGCCCTGGGGGGGCTGGGGGCGAGTGGGCTCCCAGTGCGGGCACTGGGGGGAGTGGGGTCCCAGTGGAGATACTGGTGGGAGGGGGTGGGGTCCCAGTGCAGGCACGGGGGAGGGAGCGGGATCCCAGTGGAGATAACTGGGAGGGATTGGGGTCCCGGTGCAGGTACCGGGGGGCAAGTGAGATCCCAGTGCAGATACTGGTGGGAGGGGGTGGGGTCCCAGTGCAGACACTGGAGTGTCGAGTGGGGTCCCAGTGCAAGTACTGGGGAGGGAGCGGGATCCCAGTGGAGATACTGGTGGGAGGGGGTGGGGTCCCAGTGGAGATACTGGGGGGGGAGTGGGGTCCCAGTGGAGATACTGGAGTGTCGAGTGGGCTCCCAGTGCAGGTACTGGGGCGCACTGGGATTCTCTGGAGCGCGGTGGCCATGGGAGGGAGGGTCTGGGGGCAGCAGAGCTGGCTGTACCTACCGCAGCCCTCTTCACTCGCCCAAAGCCGATTCCCCCCTGCGGAGAGACCGTGGGGTCGCCCGGGTCACTGGGATGTCCCCAGCCCCGGCGAGCAACGGGGGGACCGAGCGGCCCCCCCCAGTTCCGCAGACTGGGCGCCCTCCCAGCCCACCCGCCGCTTACCCCGATGCAGTAACCTCCGCTCGCTTCGAAGGCCTGGGGAGAAAGAGCGCAGCGGGCGCTGGAGGGGACCGTGGCGGGGCCAGGGGGGACGACACAGGCTCCCCCCGGCCCCAAGGCTTCCCAGGAAAAGGCCTTCTGCTGCCCCCCAGCACCGTCCCCCCCCAGGTTTCACCTCACGCGAGGACCAGGGGTGAGGACGGAGACGAAGGAACCGCGGGGAGTTCGGGAGCCCCAGAGAGGACGGGGCGGGGGGTGGTGGGGACGCAGCAATGGGGTGCGGGGGCGGTCGGCGGGACCCCCGAGGGCCGGGGACTCTGGAGGGCCGGGGGGGCGTGGGACGGACGGGAGAAGGAAGGAGCCCAAGCGGAGGGGCCATGGGGGCTCCGAGGCGGTGGCTGGGGGGGCAGAGGGGAAGGAGAGCGGAGGAGCTCGACGAGGGGACGGCGCGGGGGGGACGGCGGGGTCGGGCAGGGGCTGCGGGGACACCGCTGCCGGGGAGAGGGGGGAAGGCGAAGGGCTGAGGGGGACGAGGGGAAGAAAGACCTCGGCAGCGACGGAGAGGTGGGACACGGAGCGTGTCGCCGGGGGGAGACGGCAGCGGGGCCCAAAAGGACGGGACTCGGGGGTGCCGGGGGGGGATGGGACGGATGTGGGGGCGCCGAGACGAGAGGCCGAGCCAAGGGCTTTCGTGTCCCCCGCTGCGGCGGAGCCAGCGTCCCCCAGCCCGGCCCTGGCCCGCGGCCCTGGGGACCCACCTGGGCATCCTCCGGGGTGCAGAGCAGGACGGCGAAGAGCAGGGCCAGGCTGAGCACCGCCACCTTCATCTTCCTCTGCCGTGCGGAGAGTCCCGGCTGTAGCTGGGGAAGGCGAAGGGGCAGATTTATCCCCCCCGGGACTCCTGCTCCTCCCTCCTCGCCCCGAGAGCCCCCGGGGCAAAGCTGGCCTTGGCAGAGACGCCGGCCCTGGCCACCAGCCCAGCCCCGGCACGGAGTCACCTCCGTCCCGGCACCGGTCCAGCGTGGGCACAGGGCAGCTGGGCAGGGAAGGGCCCTGGCACTGGGGGCGGCCGGAGGGGGCGGCCGGAGCCTCCTGACAGCTGGACGCCCGACAGCCGTGACCCACTGCTCCATCATGAGACCGGCCTCCAACAGCCCCCAAAGCCAGAACCCCCCAGCTCCCCGTGTCCCTCACCCCCAGACCCCCAGCTCCCCACGTCCCTCACCCCCAGACCCCCATCTCCCCATACCCCTCACCCCCAGACCAGCCTTTCCCTCCAGGGCCCCCCAGGGGTGACAGCACCCTCCAACCAGGGCTCTCAGGGCAGACATACCTCTGCCTCCTCCCCAGCCCCTCGGGTAAAGGGGGGGCTGGGACCGACCCCTCTTCTTCGGCGCCGGGGACCCCGGGAGGAGGGAACGTGGGAGGGGGGAGGACGGCCGGGGGCAGGGGCCACGGGGCCGGCAGGAGACCGGGGCCTTCGGGCACTGGGGGACACTGGTGGGTGCTGGGCGTGGGGAGGGGAGGGCTCAGCGTGGGGGACGTGCCGGGGGGCGGCCGTGCCCGGCTCCAGCCCCCCCCGTTCCCCAGGCTCCGCGGGACCCAAACCGGTGCCGTTCCCAGCCAGGGCCCCCCCCGGGCAGAGGGGACTGGCCCCTGCCCTGGCCCTCGCCCCGCCACCGCCTGGGGACACCCCATCCCCCCTCATCCCCGGGGTCCCCCGGGCAGAGCCGGCCCCGAGAGCGGGTCCCAGCGCCCCGGCCCCGGTGCGGCGCTGGCTCCGCTCCCCGCTGGGGCTCGGCCACCGCTCGCCAAAGGCCCTCGTCCCCTCCGGTGTCCTCGGCCTCTGCTGGCCCCGGACGCGGCCGTTCAGAGGGACGCGACGAAGCCTCGGCTCATCCCCGGGCAGCCCCTCGGCGCTGATGGCGGGCACGGAGCCCCCCCGGCGAGAGGAGGGACGTCTGTCCCGCGGCACCTCTGACACCTGCCTGCGCCCCGCGGCACACAGGGCTCTCCAGCCCCCCCGGGGCTTCCCCAGAGCCCGCTCGGGGGCAGAACGGCGGGGGCGACGGCAGCCGGGGCGCCCTCCAGCCCCGCCAGCAGGCAGAGCCCCCTCAGGAGGGCGGTGCTGGGGGGAGCGGGGAGCAGCGGGTGCTGGGGCGCCCCAGCGCCGCGGTCCCTCCTTCCCCGGGGACAGGCCGGCGCCCAGAGGCGGGGGATCTCCCTTTCCCCCTTCCTTCCCCCCGGCTCCTGCCCCAGCCACGACCGTCAGCGGGAGGTGTCCTGAGGCGCACCCCGGCCTTGGGGGGGGGCTGCCCGCACCCGAGCGCTGTCTGGGGCGGGGACCGAGGGGTTTTGTCCCCTTGCGAATATGGCCGTGGGTCACTTCTCCTACCCCGTGAAGAGCGCACAGCCCAGGAGCCCTCGGGGCTCTCCTGCGCGGCGGCGCCTGCGCCCCAGGATCTCCCCTGGAGCGGGGACGCTCGCTTGAGGTTCTGCTCCTCCGGGCCAGCAGGTTCCTCGCCGCAAGAGGCTCTCGGCGCCGTGCTGACCCCTGAAGTCTTGGCTAAGTGACGTAAGGGTTGATGGCGCGGCTATAATCCCTTAGACATGAACCCTTGGCCAAGCCTGGGGCTCGGATTGGATCCAGCTGCACCTCGACTCCTCTCGGAGAAGGAGTTCGGAAAGCCGGGGGGTCCTTCCCAGCCCCGGGACCCAATGGGAGGGTCTCCCTCGCGGCTCGCCTGGCCCTGGCCCCCGCGCGGTAAATAACCGGGTGCCCCTTGCCATCGAATCCCGTAAAACACTGTCGCCTTCACTGCCGGCTTTGGTAAATGGTGTTTGCTGTTCATCACTATTTCACTGCTGCTCTCCTACGAGTGAAGCTCATCCCTCCGCCGGGGACGGGGCGGTGCCGGGGGAGCAGCCGGACAGCCGGGGGGGCTGCTCTCCTTGGGGGAGCCCGGGGGTCCGAGCAGCCGGGGTGATGGAGCTGCCTCCCCAGGGGCGCCGCGTCCTCTTCCCTCTCCCCTGCCTGCCCCGCGCTGGCCCTGGCTCTCCAGCCTGGTTTCCTTCACCCCCAGCCCGACCACCGCCACCCCGGGGGCCCTGGGCAGCCCCCTCGGGGCGCTGTGGGGCAGGGACGGCGTGGGGCTGGTCGCAAGCGGTGTGGGGCTCCGCTCCCAGCAGGGAGAGCCGCCGGGGGAAGCCGCACAAGCCGAGCCAGACCTTTTCCAGCAAGCCGGCGCCAACGGAGCTGCTCTCTGCCGTCGTGACGCTCCCGCAATCGGCCCCGGCTGCTCTCTTCAAGGGCGCAAGTGCCCCGAAGGGCAGAGGGAACGGCCGGGACCTCTCCCAGCGGGGACGGCTTCAGGGCGGACGTGGGCATTTTTGGCTCGAGGAGCTCAGGCACCCCGGGTTTTCCCCCCTGCAGACGCACACAGCTCTCAGGGGAGACAAAGAGCGGCACAGAGAGCGACTGATTGGCTTCTGCATAACGTGAGCCACCGCTGGGAGGACATGGGACCAGCAAGGTCTCCATCGGGAGGCGCAGCACGGATCGACGGGTCTCTCTGGGTGGCAGAAGGAACCGCCCGTAACGACCAGCAACTCCACCGGCCGCGCCGAGCAACGGCGGCACCGAACGCCTTGGACTCGCCGCCTGCGCTGAGTTCCCGGGACGTCGGCGTTATCCCGGCAAACCCGCGGGTGCTCCGTAAGGCCGGCGCGTTCCTCTGTAAGCTCGTCCTCTGTTCCCTGCCACAGGAATTCCAGCCACCGCGCTGCGCTGCCCAAGGGCCGTTCGCCCCCTAACCCACCCAGCGGCCCACGGCTGAAAGTAAAACAGCGCTCGAATGGAGTCCGTGGCCCCTGGGGTCGGGGGGGTGGTTTGTGTTTGTAGGAGACGCGGGGTGGGAGTCAAAGGCCGGTGGGAAAAATCTGGACGGGGCTTTGGAAGTCGGCTGGGAGGTTTGCCCGAGTTTCAGCGAAACTGAGGTGTCGCTGGTCGCGTCCCCATGACGGGACAGGCTCCTGTCCCGGCTCGGAAGAAACCCTGTCTGGGGTCATCTGCCCGAGAAGAGGGAAACGAGGGTGCGCTGAGAAGTCAGACACGAGAACCATCAACGGCTCAGGGCCCTCGTTGACATTAGATGGCATTTCCGAGGGTTAGGGATAAGGTCGTCTCTTCACGAGACACTAACTCTAAATAAGGGATCTCTTGTGGCTCGGTCGTGAAAAGATTGAAGGCGCCTGACTGGAATATTTGCTTTGGAAATGCCCAAAGAGCAGGCAGCCACCTGGCAGATTCTCATTTTGACGGCTTCTGCTTTCTGCGTTATCTGTTGGACAGACAAGTCACCCGGCGCGGAATCATGCACCGCATTTAAACACGCTGGGGTGTTTTTTGCATTCCGGGCCTGTTTTGAAAAGAATCGACGAATCGTAGGCGCTGCCACCATTGAGGAATATGGGATTAGGAGCAGCCGATGAGAGAAACGCAAACCAGCGGGCGGCACTGGATGCCCCTTGACATTCACGGTGGTGTTCGGGGAAGTCCCCTCTGCTGGCTCAGTGGTGGCGACGACGACGCGCTCGGGTGGTTGCGATCGTGAGCCGCGCATTGAAAAAGGTAAATGTCAGCAGTTGGCCGGTTTGACCAAGGGCTGGACAAGAGCCTCCTCAAGGTCGCTCTGAAGGGTGACTGATCCTACCTGTGCTGTCCCCCCGCCGCCTCCTCAGGGGGAGTGCAAGGCCTGTGGCTTCGACAGTTCGTGTCCCAGACAAAACCCCACCGACGCTTCCGAGCGCCCCAAAGTGCCAACACAAACCGGCTTTTAACAAACCCAACAAAAAGGGGCGCAGGGCACAGATCTGGAGGTGACTCCCGTTGAGCGCGAAGAAGTGTCCCGTCAAGGAAAGGTCTTGCCAATCCCCAAACGAGTGGACCACCGTTGAGGGCAGCACCCAGAGGGAACCTCCCATGGGGCCAAGAGCACGTCTGTACCTTTCTCTCTTTTTCCTACAGTTCCTTCTGGGAGGCAGGGGGAGTTTTACCACATTTATTTTCCAAATAAATTTTTATCAGGGTTGCTCTCCTCAGGCTCTGACCCGCAGTGAGGCGTCCCGCCGTTTTACAGAGGGAAAGGGGAGGGAAAGTGCATGTACCGCTTCTTCTTTGGTGGGAACACTTGGTTTGGTGCTCATCGTGCACACTCGGATGGCGCTGGAGCCTGAGCCACAACCCCAGCTCTCCCCTCCGCTGGTTGGAGATGGATCTTCCCCGGGGATGGAGGCGGGAGCGAGTCTGTCTGGGGTCAACACCTGGCACATCGACCCCATGGGAGTGTGAAGCTCTGGTGGACTCCGGTGCAATGTTTGCCTTTCTCCAGTCACTGGGGACTTCACCCGACTGCCATGGCTTTTCAAATATCATGGAGAGTGGCTTGGCAACTCCACCAGCCAGTTCCCTCAGGACTCTGGGAGGCATCTTGTCAGCCCCCATAGACTTCTGCATGCTCAGGTTCCTCAGGTGGTCACAAACCTCATCTTTTGCCACAGCTGGGGGGACTTTTTTCCTCCAGTCCCTGCCTTGAAGTTAATCCACTCAAAAGGTGTGGGAAGCGAGGTTGCCAGGGAAGATTGAGGCAAAACTGTTGTTGAGTACCTCAGCCTTCTCCTCGTCCATTCTTACCAGTTTGCCAGTCTTGCTCATCAGGAGGGGTACACTTTCTTTGAGCTTCTTTTTCTGGCTGACGTATCTATAGAAGCCCTTCTTATTATTTTTTGCCTCCCTTGCCAAGTTCATCTTGAGCTGCACCTTGGCCTTCCTGACCCCATCCCTACACACCTGGGCAACATCCCCATGCTCTTCCCAGGATACCTCTCCCTGCTTCCACTGCCTGTGCATTTCCTTCTTGCCCTTTAGTTTGACCAGCAGGTCTCTACTCAGCCATCACATTGCTCAAGGCTTTATCCACGGGGATTATCTCCACCCCAGCCATCCCCAATGCACTGAATCTCCCCTTCCATGTCATTCCTGGTCGCATCTCTGTCTCATTCCCTGTCCATTGCAGACCAACCATCTGCAATATAAATGTGGGCACCAGATGAACTCCTCCTGGGGCCTTTGACAAGCACTTAGACCTCAAAGAGCAGAGAGGTGCCTCTAGGAGGTCCTCCTCTTCCCGAGATAAGCTTCCTCAACTGGTGTCTTTAGGACGCCTGAGTGGTAAATGGAGAAACATGGTCATCCCCTGAGAGCTTCTTAACGTTTCAGTTAGTGGTTAGGCAGTGATCGGTGGTGGGTAGGGATGCCAGAGAGGGCAGAGGAAACTCCGAGACAAACAAGTCTTATGAGGAGTGTCTGAGGGATCTGGGATTGTTTAGTCCGGAGAAAAGGAGGCTGAGGGAGACCTTATCGCTCTCTACAGCCACCTGAAAGGAGGTTGTAGAGAGGTGGGGGTGGGTCTCTTCTCCCAAGTAACAGGCAATAAGAGAAGGGGAAGCAGCCTCAGGTTGCACCAGGGGAGGTTTAGACTGGATATTAGGAAAAAAGTTTACTCTGAAAGGGTTAGTAAGCATTGGACGAGGCTGCCCAGGGAAGTGCAACCATCCCTGGAGGTATGCAAAAGACGGGTAGACGCAGTGCTTAGAGATATGCTTTAGTGATGGTTTTTGTCAGAGTTAGGTTGGTGGTTGGACTCGATGATCTGAAAGGTCTCTTCCAACTTAGGCAATGCTATGATTCTATGCACCCCAGAATGCAGGTTGCCCTCTTGGCTGCCAGGGCACTCTCCTGACTCACATTAACCCAGCTGCCAACCAGCGCCCCCAGATCCCTTTCTGTGGGGCTGCTTTCCAGCCACTCCTCTTCCAGCCTATACTTGTGGCCACCATTATTTCATCCCAGGTGTAGAATGCAGCGGTTGTTCTTGTTAAACATGCTGAGAGTTGCCTTCTCTGGGTCACAGACACAGGTGCTAAACTGAACAGGGCCCAGGAGCCAGCATCCCTGTGCTGCCCCACAATGCCCCAGTATGTCCCAGTACGTACCCTCAGTAAGTCCATGCTGACTGCATTTGAAGACAATTTTTTCTTTTTGGTGCCCAGAAATATCACCCAAGAGGACTCTAACTGGTGGCACGCTCCTCACCAATGTGAGCTTGTACAGCCAGTGAGTTGTTCCCCGAGTTGCATTTTTGGCCTCGTTCAAAGCTGGGTGCAACACTTGCTTGTCCTCTCTCACAAGAGACCTCTGCCAACCCAATGACTTTTCAAAAGGGATATTCCAAAGAAATGTCAATCTTGTTCTGTAACTTCATTACCACTATTTTGCCTGTAATCCTACGTACATAATTTCTCTAATCTTTCATACATTTTCACCTGTCCAAATACAATGACCACTTCTAAAGTCATCTTTCCAGGTGCAGACTGTCTAGACAGGGGCCTTTTCTATTATACTCCCGTTTTCTCCTTCCCTTACTCTTTCTTCATTCAGGTTCCTGTCACCCATCCAGCTGCTGCTTTGAGCTTCACATGGTTAAAAGTTTCCCCGTCTTTCAGTAGTCTAATTATCTCCTGTAGCCAACTCTTTAACTGTGTTTATATCAACCTTTCTGTACCTACCTATCTAAAGCATGTCTCATAAGATTACCCCTTGCAGAAAAGCAACCTCATTAGAGGCAGCATGGACTTAGCATCTGGCCGCAGAGGGTGTTTTATTGTTTATCAAACATGATCCGACATGATCAGGCTTTACTTTTCTTTGCTTGCAAAGAGGAGAAACCCTTCTGTGCCTGGGCGCAGCCAGGTCTCTAAGGAGCTCAGGTGGGAGCTGGTGCAATGGAGCTGTAACATCCAGCTGCAGAGACCAGTGGAGAAGTTTGATGGAAGGACACCGATGTAAATCCCAACTGGGCAATGACAGAGATGGTGGGGTTGGGGTGGGGGCGGTGAGGAGTAGCGTTGTCCATACAGTGTCAGACCTCAAGGGACTGCTTTTCCTAGCCATCCAGACCTCCTGAGGAGACCCTCTGGATCAATATCAGTTGCAGAAGATTTCTATCACCTCTTCTCTAGACTGAAAAGTAAAGTAAAACAAAACTGCCATAGCCAAGGGGACAAAGACCTTGGTGCTGTTGGGCTTTGTAGCCTTGCCAGAGCCGTGGGCCACCTCCACTGCAGGCTGTCCATCACTGCCCCATGCCTGCGCCTCTTTCCTTGCAGGCCGCAGACACCCATCGTGCTTTCCCACATCGCTCTCACCCCGGCATTTCTATACCTGTGCTGATGTCTCTCCACTCTCACCGGCTGTTCCTTGAAACACAAAGCCATGGGCTAATACAGACTCCCTCTGGGTGACCTCTTGCACCACAGTGCAACCATTTGACTGAGATTTCTTTTTCCTCACATGCAGTCCGACCCTTCCAAGCTGCGCTTTGTTGAGGTTTCCTTCTCTTCCCACTACCAAGAAAAGCTCCATGATCTCTGAAGCCACCCTTCAAGCAGGTGCAGGCTACTGCTAGAGAGCCCTGGGCCTCCACTTCAAAAGGTACAGAAGCCCAGCTCCCTCAGCTTCTCCACACAGGCCCCAAGCCCCATCCTGGCCAGTGTCCTTTGGAGCTTCTCCAGTTCCTCCTCCTTCCTTCAGAACAGAGAGCCCCACACACAGACACACTAGGCCAGATGTGGCCACACCAGTGCTGCGTCAAGGGGGATGATAATCACAGAATCTTCATGGTTGGAAGGGACCTTTAAGATCATCGAGTCCAACCATACACATATGAAAAAAAGCCCTACAATCTCCACACTAGCGCATGCCCTGAAGTGCCACATCTAGATGTTTCTTAAACACCTCTAGGGATGGTGACTCAACCACCTCCCTGGGCAGGCTGTTCCAGTGCCTGACCACTCTTGCAGTAAAGTCATTCTTCCTGATATCTAACCTAAACCTCCCCTGCCGCAAGTTCAGGCCATTTCCTCTGGTCCTGTCATTATTCCCCTGGGAGAAGAGGCCAACCCCCACCTCTCTCCACCCTCCTTTCAGGGAGTTGGAGAGGGCAATGAGGTCTCCCCTCAGCCTCCTCTTCTCCAAGCTAAACATGCCCAGCTCCCGCAGCCTCTCCTCATATGCCCTGGTCTCCAGACCCCTCACCAGCCTGGTCGCTCTCCTCTGGACACGCTCCAGCACCTCAATGTCCCTCTTGTCCAGAGGGGCCCAGAACTGAACACAGCACTCGAGGTGGGGCCTCACCAGTGCTGAGTACAGAGGCACCATCACTTCCCTGCTCCTGCTGGCCACGCTATTCCTGAGAGAAGCCAGAATGCTGTTGGCCCTCTTGGCCACCTGGGCACACTGCTGGCTCATGTTAAGCTGGCCGTCCACCAGCACCCCCAGGTCCTTTTCTGCCGGGCAGCTTTCCAGCCACTCTGCCCCAAGCCTGTAGCCTTGCTGTGGGTTGTTGTGACCGAAATGCAGGACCTGGCACTTGGCCTTATTAAACCTCATACAGTTGGCCTTGGCCCATCGATCCAGCCTGTCCAGGTCCCTCTGGAGAGCCTTCCTACCCTCAAGCAGATCAACACCCCCACCCAGTCTGGTGTCATCTGCAAACTTACTGAGGGTGCACTCAATCCCCTCATCCACATCATTGATAAAGACATTAAACAAAGCTGGCCCCAAAACTGAGCCCTGAGGGACACCACTGGTGACCGGCCGCCAAGAGGATTTCACCCCATTAATCCCAACTCTCTGGGCACGGCCAGCCAGCCCGTTTTTAACCCAGCAAAGAGTACACTCGTCTATGCCATGGATCGCCAGCTTCTCCAGGAGAATGCTGGGGGGGACGGTGTCAAAGGCCTTGCCAAAGTCCAGATAGACCTGCCCTCCAGGCAACCCCAGGGCTTCTCCAGCCCTCTCAGGAGCATGAGCTGGGCCAAGCGGTCCCCACCAAGAGCCCCAGGGCCTCCCCCGGGCTTTGTAGGGCCCCACGGAAGGCCCAGTGGGGCCTTCTGCTGCTGAGCAGAGCGGCAGTTCCTCCCCCAGGCACGCTCGGGGCGCCGGGAGGGGTGGAGAGTGGCCCCACCAGTGGTGGCAGCCCCACAAGAAGGCCAGAGGCACTGGAAGCAGAGCAACTGGCAGCACAGGCAAACCCAGAGGTAAACCCCTCTGGGCTGCTCAAGTATGGCAAGATATTGCTGACCCGCTGGGGAAACTAGTGGTGAAAGTACATCACGTAGGTGCCCACACACCCATGAGTCGAGCCACCGAAGAACATCGAAATAATCAGCAAACCCACCTAGAACTGGAAAAAGAGACCTTGAAAGCTCAGCGTGAGGACGTGTTTTCTTGCCTGTAATCTCACAGGGGCAGCGAATGTGTCACACGCACAGCGGGCAGCGTCTTCACTAGAGCAAGAAGCGACCACTGACACCCACCTCCAGTGACACTGCCAGAGCTCTGCCGCGCAAAACACACAACAGAAACGTGCCCCGTGCATTCGACAGCAACAGTTAACGTGTGCTTAGGGAAGCACGAGAGCGGTCAGACAGGGCGCGCGCATCGCGTTGTGCCCACGGATCAGGCCTACCTGTCCCAATCCTTTCATGTGATTCGTAGCACTTGAGAATTTCCTCATAATCGCCTAAAGCCATTCTGAGAGCAACGGGGACCTGGCAACTCTTCTCAGCCCCTGCGAGGAGAAACTGCAGCCGGCCTTTGGGCTTCTCCACGCTGAGCAGACTCTGGAACGGAAAACGCATTTACTGCAGCCCAGCGCGGGCCGGGGCGGGGGGCGACCTGCGCTGATGACCAAGCGCTACACCCCCAGCGGGAAATTCACCAGACGGGGCAGCCCGAGCGCCCGCAGGCCCCGGGCACAGGCGGCTACCGTCTAACGGGGGCTCCTGGCTAACGCTTGCCAGCGAGAGCGGGCGACTGCGCTGCCGAAGAGGCAAGCACGCCCGACCCGGCGGTATCCTCCGCGGGGCAACGAACGAGACCCAAGGAGACGCCGCCGCGGCCGCCTCCTTTCGCGGGCCCGCCCGCGCGGCCCGGCGAAAGGCGCCCAGCCCCCCCAGAGTCCTGCCGCCAGCAGACCCGCCGGGAGCCGCTAACGGGCTGCGGGGCAGCGGGGCCCGGAGGCTACACTCACCGGCTCGGCAGCCGCCTCCCGGGGCGGCCGCTGCCGTTCAAATCTCTTGCCGCGGCGCCCGCTTCCGGGTAGGACGCCCGAGAGGCCAATCACCGCGCGGCGCTGGGCCGGAACAGGCGGAGACGCGCGGTGCATGACGGGAGGAAGGTCGAGGAGGAGCTGGGCGTGCGGGCGTCGCCATGGCGGGAGGGTCTCCGCTGCCCAGGCACCCGGTCCCGACAGGTGACGGGGAACAGCGCCCGCTCCCCCCGGGAATGCTGCCGCTCCCTACAGCCGGTGGGGGCTGGCGTGGGAGCCGCGCCGCCGGGCCTGCCGCCGCGCACAAGATGGCGCCCGGCCTACCGCCCCGGGGAGACTACGGCTCCCAGAACGCTCCGCGGGCCCGCCGTTCCCTGAGGGGAGGCCCTTCCCGCCGCCAGGCCCGGCCCCGCCCGCTCCGCTCACGGCACCGCCCGGCGCCGGCCCCGAGCAGAAAGACGGGGGTTGCGCTGTTAGGTCCGGGCGGGGGCTGACGGTCTGCCTTGGCTGCGGGCGGCCATTCCCCTGCCAGGCCTTTGACCTCCCTGCGTACAGGCGTGTCGGCCTAAAGCCACGAGCAGAACAGGAAGAAGCAAAGAATGAAAAGACGACGGGTGGAACATCTTACTTCTGTAAAATGTTTGTCCTTTGGAATCCTCCCGGACACATTGCATCTTTCCTGAAGAAAGACCTACATTTCTAAGAGAAAGTTTCAGTTCTCTCCTGAATAACAAAGGCGAAGAAGGCTGTTTCGGGGACAGAGAGAATGGGGCCGTTCTTTTAGGGCGAGGCAAATGGTATCTCTTCTCGATGGGGCAGAGCCAGCGCTACCCATGCCAGAGCACTCAGTGCGACACCTTTTCCCTCCCTCTCTCCCTCAGCTACTTGGCCGTGGGGCTGGCGGGAGGCTTGGGATGAACCAGCCCATCAGCCGCGGCAGGGGATGGCACGGCCTCCCGCCCATCAGGCTGCGGGGAGCCACCAGCTCTCTGCAGGGAGTAGTCCAAGGCTTTAGCCCAGCGTCAGCACAGCAGCTCTGGCCATTCTGGCCACCGGCGAGCTCTGGTTGCCGGCAGAGCTCACGGTCCCTGCAGTCAGGGCGCTCAGTGTGACGCTTTTTCCCTCCCTCAGCTACTTGGGAGCCCCTTCTTCCCGTCTGAGATGAACGACTTTGTCCTTGCCATCTTGAAAAACATGGCAGACCCAAGGGTCTCTGACGCCCTGCTGGTTGGCAGGGTGCTGGCGCTGGTCTTGAGAGGCTCGTGCTCGGAGCTATACGGGGTAGGCAGTGTGCAGCCGGGTTGCCCTGTGCGCGTGCCCTGCGGGAGCCGTTCCCCCCGCCCCGAGGCCAGGGCTTGCAGCACCTGACGGGCGTCCCTTGAGGCCAGCAAAGGGCAGCAGGAGGGCAGCAGCTCTTGGTGTCAGCAGGGGCCATAGCTGTGCTCCAGCCCGCTGTCTCCAGTAGGTCAACGACCTCGTGGAGGTCATCGATAGGCACCTGGTCTGCGTCAGCAGGATGCTGCTCCAGGACATCCTGACGTTCACCCTTCCCTGGCTGGCCGACATCGACAGTTATGAGGTGGTCACTGGCCTGCTGAGGGTTTCCCGGCCCTGTGACAAGTACGTGGCCCGTCAGCCTCAGGGGCAGCTCAGGACCTCCGGGGCCTGCCCAGGCAGAAGGGGTGGTGGCCGAGGTGGCCCTGCTGACAGTGTGCTCTGGCTCTGCAGCACTGCCAGGGCCATGTGGAACACGCTGTCCTGTGAGCCCAGCCTCCTGGCCGACCTGCTGAGGATGCTGCTGAGGCTGCTGCTGGACGGTCTCCAGCCCCTCTGGCCCTCTCCATCCACCCCCAAACCCGTCCTTCCTGGGGCGCCTGGCCCAGGGCCCTCGGGCCGCAGCCAGGCAGGGCAGCGCGTGCCGCTCGGCCCCGCAGCGCGCAGGCATGCCGCCTGCCCCGGCCCTGCTGCCCTCGGCAGCCCCACTCCCTGGCCGCTGCCCCCGGCCAGCTCAGCAGCGGGGAAGCTGATAAAACTGAGAAGATGATTGAGAAAAAGGAGACACTGTTTGAGAAACTGTCTAGGATGGAAGAAACATCCCGCTTTTCCCCTGCATGGACCCATGTCGCAGCCATTAGGAGAAGATGCCCTCCTACGAGACCGACTTGGAAGGAAAAGAAGACAGTACGAGACACCTTGTGGTTTTACCTCGGTGCCTATGGAGAGGACCTGAGTAAGTGGGATGAAGGACCTACCTTGGCCCTACAGGCACTAGTTGCAGGGTAAAACAGATAGAAGAAAGAATTCTTCCAGGAGGGTGGCTGCTCCAGTGCCCAGGGAGCAGTTCTCTGGTCCGGGTCGGAACTCATCTGCTAACTGTAGATGTTGTCCTCAACATTAGAGGTGCCCTGCCTCCAGCCAGGAGGGGGAGAGGGATAACCGAGTTTATTGGGCTGTGTGGATTCGATGTCCTCGTGTATTAGAGCCACAAAAGCATAACGACATGGTGGACAGCGGTGCACAGTGTACCCTATTGCCATTGACTCATAAAGGGACAAAATCTGTTGCTGATTCTGGTGTGACAGGTCTCAAGAACTGACTGTACTTCGGCCAAAGTGAGCCGAACTGGGAATAAATGGCGGAAGCGCTCCATTGTGAGTGGCCCAGACACTCCGCGCATCCTTGGCGTAGACTTGCTCAAGAGAGGGTATTTCAAAGACCCGAAAGCGTATCGGTGGGCTGTTGGTATAGCAGCTGGAGGGACTGAGGACATTACACAGCTGTCTGCCTTACCCGGTCTTTCAGCTGACCCTTCTGTGGTGGGACTGCTGAAGGTTACAGAACAGCAGGTGCCAATGGCTGCTGCCAGGGTGATACCGTCGCTGGTGATACAGTAGCCTTGAACAGCACAAAAGGCTGGGGTGGAAAGCCCCTCAGGCCTTACTGATACCCAGTTGAAAAGAACATCTGGTTCCTCCTTACTGGAATAATGTAGCTAAGTTTGAAACGCTTTGTAAGCGGATGGGTTAGACATCTGCTGGGCTTAGTTGGATACAAGGAAGTCTTGAGATGTTGTATCCTTGAGGAGAGTAGATGGGAAGAGATGCCAGAACAAGCTAGTTTGGTGAGAGCAGGAGTTGCAAACCAAGCCAAAAGACAAACGGAGTGTGCGCGAAGACCAAGTTCAACCAGCGGGCACGGTGAGGAAGACTATTGACGACCACGAAGACCACCACCAATGGACACGTATGCGCACGCGTCAAGGACATTTACATATTAATGAGTTCTAGGTGATAATATGAGTATGTTAGTCATGAGGAGGAGGGGACCCAGGCGTCCAGGGAGTGACTCCTCCCCCCCTCCAGGGGAAACTGAGGCACACACAAGCCGTGGGGGTGGGGTGAGGGGGTGTGTCCTGGAGGGGCCCAGGCGCGCCCTTATCCTCCCTCAATCCACACTCCCCTCCCCGGCTGGGGGGGCGCCCGGATGCCTGAGTCCCCTGAAGGGGTGAGGGAGGGGTGGGGGGCGGCGCAGAGCAGCAGAGCGAGCACAGCAAGAGGGGGGGGTCCCCACATTTGGAGGGGGGCATAGATGGGGGGTCCTACTGGGGGAGTCCCATAGATTTGGGGGTTGCTATGGGGGGTGAGGGACAAGTTTGTGGGTCCTGAAATTTGGGGGGTGCAAAATTGGGGGCACCCATAGATTGGGGGGGTGTCCCATAGATTGAGGGGGTCCCATAGATTGGGGTGGCCCTACTTGGGGGGCACCCCAGAGTTTTGGGCGGGTTAAGGGTCCTGTAGGAGTTGGTGGGATGTTTTGGGGGCGTCCCATTACCTTGCGGGGGGGAGGGGACGACTGCTCCAGAGGTCCCCCCGGACCCCTCCCCCCACTGGCAGCAGCTGCCTCTGCAGCGTGTATGGGGGGGTGACACCCCGATTTTGGGGTGGGGTGGGGGTGTGGATTGAGGGAGGAGGGGGAGAAAGAGGTGGGAAGAAACACACACACCTCCCCCAGGGATCCCAGGAGTCTGGGGAACCCCACTGCCTCCCCAAAAAGGGACCCGCGTGTCGGGGCGAGCACCCCCCAAAGCCAAGCAATACAGAGAGAACCCAGGCGTCTGGGTGTCCCCAAAAAGGGGCCCCGGCGCCTGAGTACCACCTGGGTGCCAAACAGCACCCACTCCCCGCCCGCCCCTGAACTGATCCCCATCCAGCACCCACCCCTGGCCTTGTTCGTGCCTCAGTTTCCCTGGTGGAAGGCAACGGGTTGCGGGGAGAGGGAGGGAGAAGGAGATGGCTGGGGGTTACTGGGTGGCACTGGGAGCCACTGGGGGGGCTGGAGCGCACCCACCATGGCTCAGCACAGGCACTGCCTCCAGCGGAGCTTCTGATGCTGCTGACCCCCGAATTTGGGCTCGTCCCGGCAGAAGTGGCACCGGCCGGGCGCAGGCAGCCTCGCAGGCCCCACACTGCCGGCTGCCCCAGCCCCGCGCCCTCCACTGGGGGCAGAAAGCGGGGTCTCCCAAACACACACCGCCGATCCCACCGACTCCTCCCCGCCGCGCCCCGCTCCCTGCACAGTGGCGCTTTAGCACAGGAGTGGCCATTGGGAGCGTTCCGGGAGTGGTGGCAGCATTAGGGGCATTTCAGGAGCCGGGCACCAAGGGCCAATTTGTGGCGCGCGCAGCCATTGGCTTCACTTGTGGGAGAGAAGTGGGGAAATATTTATTAACATAAACCAGCGATTTAACAAAGTCAGCGGTGAATGTGGCAGCGCTTTACGAGACAGGCCGCGGAGGTGATCCGAGGGCGGGAGCCCCTCTGCTGTGGGGACAGGCTGAGAGAGCTGGGGGGGTTCAGCCTGGAGAAGAGAAGGCCCCGGGGAGACCTTAGAGCCCCTTCCAGTCCCTGAAGGGGCTCCAGGAGAGCTGGAGGAGCTGTTTGCGAGGGCACAGAGCCACAGCACGAGGGGCAATGGCTTTAAACTAGAGCAGGGCAGGTTTAGATCAGACATTAGGAAGAAGCTCTTTACACTGAGGGTGGTGAGACACCGGCCCAGGTTGCCCAGAGAGAGGGTGGAGGCCCCATCCCTGGAGACATCCAAGGCCAGGCTGGATGAGGCTCTGAGCAACCTGATCTAGTTGAAGACATCCCTGCTCACTGCCGGGGGTTGGACGAGATGGCCTTTAAGGGTCCCTTCCAATCCAACACATTCCATGACTCTGTGACGCGCTGGAAGGGCACACTTGGTTATTTACTGCACAGGGGCCAGGGTCAGACCAGCCGTCAGGGAGACCTTCCCGTTGGGTCCCGGGGCTCAGAAAGGACCCCCCGGGCTTTCTGAACCCCTCCTCAGGGAGGAGTCGAGTACCATTGACCAGACGCTCAGTCCCTGGGTGTAACAGTTCCCCTCTTTGAGACTTCCAAAGGTCACTCTTTGGGGGTCTCACCTAAATCAGATGGTTATAATATTTTCAACTTTCAGGATTACAGAGACGAGCTGAAGCAAAGAAATAAACTCAACAGCAGATGGTCCTGTAGAGCAGGTATTCTTTATTAGCAGCGCTGCGGTCGCACTGGGGATTTTCCACCATAAGTGCTCCCACAATGATCTTATTCTGAGCCGTTTATATTTACAAAATTGTTAGGTATTCATTCGTTTTCCCTAAATCATTAACATAAGCACGCCCCCTCCCAGAACCAATTGCACAATCATGAGGCAAGTTATTTCGCGAATCACAGTCGTTCTGGTGGTCATTTACTTCATCTGGTGGTCGTATCTTCCTCTCCGTCAGTTGCCCTCCAGATGAACTTTCCTCTTCAGCAATCCTCGATGCATGCCTGCTATTGATTTGTTTACGTAGGTGACTTATTACTACCTGTTTTGCAACGCTTCCCTAAACCATCACCTAAAGCCATCACCTTGACAGGCTGCAGGATCGAGCCTTGGTTACTGACTCCAGGGCACGCGTTTTTCCAATGTCCTCGCTCTTTGCAGATCGCGCACTGAGCTTCTGCTAAACGAGTTCCTTCCCAGCTCTTCTGTAGCCTCCTCTACTTCCCCGGGCCCCGTTCGTTCTTCCCGGAGCAACTCCCGTCAATGCGGCAATTAATCTCCCTTCTCTTTGATTCTCCCTCTCCTTTTCTCTGTTATTCTAGACGGTCCAAGCTACTTACACCAATGTTCCCAAGTCCCTCGAATCTTCTCCTTCTAACTTTTGGAGTTTCTTTTGTACATCCGGGGCAGATTGTCCCATAAAAATAGAGGCCAATTGCCCAGCCTCCTCCGACTTCTCGGGGTCCACGTTCGTGTATTTCCTAGCAGTATTCTTTACTCGTTCCATAAATGCAGGTGGCGATTCATTTGGTTCTTGTTTAACCTCATACGATTTTGACCAATTAATGGCTTTTGGCGTAGCATGTCTCATTCCGAATAACCGTCTCTGATATCTGGTTATCGCCCACAATCCTTCTGCCACTCTGGGTGGTTTCTTAAAGTGAAAAACAAATCTACATACGGTACTTCATCCCATTTGTTTTCCCTGCTACAAAATAACATAAGCTGTAAAATTGTATTCTATTTTAAAGTCCCATTTCTTGTCCATTTTTCTTGATCTTCTGAAGTACATAACGGCCACCAATTGTTACAATATTCAATCAGCTGCTTTCTCGTGAGCGGGTCCCCTCCTATTTGTTTCCAACGCTTCAGTATACAACCTAAAGGAGACGTTTTCAAAATTCCCCCTTCCGCCAAGGGCTTGCTACCCATTATAGGATAGTACTAGTAGAACGAACAACACAAAACACAAAGAAAATGACAACTGAACATAGCGCTTATAACACAAGACAAAATAACAAAACCTTAGGGCCTGAACCTTTTATACCAGACCTTTGCTCTTGGTGCGGCCCTTCCCCGCCTGGTGTTGAGGACAATACCTTTACGCTTATCAGCCGCGTTTCTCACAGGCTTTCATCCGGTGAGACCAACTCCTTCCCTTAGGTACCTTTACAGCCCAACCCTGCGAGACTTATGCCTCGCCTTATGGACAGGCAACCCTTAATATCCCTTAAAGAAAAGAATGCCTTCACCTTTCCAGGGGCCTTGCTCGGAGCTCTTTGGTCCGGGGATCGGAGGTTCTCCCTGAGAATCCCTCGGTGCCGGATGGAGGCCCTGCAATTCCAAGGATCTGTCGAGATTCAGAGGCAGAGTCCCATCTGGGTCGCCAGAAACTGTCACCGAAATCGGGAATGAACTTCTTAACACCGATGTAGTCTTAAGAAGCAGGCATTCTTTTATTCAGCACCAGGGACGTGGGGGATCTCTCCACCTGACATGTCCACTGAATGTGAGATTCACAGAGACTTACATCCATACAGAATATGCGTGGTCGTTACATGTCTCAGCACTCATTGCCACGTTCATTACATTTCCAGAACTCATCTCCATATTCACATCCCCTTGGCACATGCACGTTAACTCTGTTAGGGGCTTCATGGTAGGTCTTGGGTGGTTCCTAGTGGTGTACGGTGGCTGGTTTGAGCTGATAATAGAGGAATCTCTTTGTGTGGACTGGGGAAGATAAATGCAGCAGCTTTTGCAACTCCCCCATTTATTTTGCGAGCTTGTTATCGGTCCCTCCAGTCTCTTCGGGGATGTGGTATTCTTCGCTGTTTGTTCTTCACAAGGAGCTACGTTTACCTATTTACCAGACTCAGTCCCTGGTTGTAACCCCGCTGTGTGAGCCGATGCGGGCAGGACGCAGGAACAACCACAAAACCACGGATGAAAGGCAAAGAACAAGTTTCTTCTCGATACCTCACAGACCAGGGAATCTCCGAAGCAACACCCGGGCAGAGGCACGGAAGCAGGGACTGCGGGCACCGTGGAGTGAGAGAGAGTCCTTGTTAGCAAGAGCCCTTGGCAGCGAGAGAGTCCTTGTGAGCAAGAGCACGCATGGACTCCCTGTTCTGCCTGGCATTTAAAGGGTTCAAACAGGCATCGTTTTCCCACTGTGCTTTGATCTTCTTCAGCACCAGGCCAGGATTCTCAAGTGGCTGGATAAGGTGTCCCTGAGTCCATCACAGGTTTATGTTATCGAAGTGCAAGTGTTTTTCTTGCAAGCGTCCGAGACTGAATAACAATTAGTGTGATATGTGTGTTTTCCAGCACCCAGGTGTGAGTCACTTGAGCGTATTAACAATCCTCCTCGCCGATCTTCTGTTGCTTTCCCACGACTGCCCTCCCTGCAATGGACCTTATTGTGCACCCAACTTAGGAGACAAATCTACACCAATCTGAGTCGCAGCAACATTATTCTTTTTCTTCTTTTTTATGTTTGTCCTTTTTCTGTCGCTGGTTTCAGTTGAAGCTGTTTGGTTTTGCCATCTTCCCATGAACCTGCACTCGGTAAATGCATGTGTACTTTGGGTTTCCCCAGTTGCTCTTCACAAGGAGTTTGAGATAGGAGAAGGCTCTGGGATGCGGGGCGTTCTGCGAGGAAAAGAGGGAAGAGGAATCGGAGGTGTTAAGAGCCACAATGCAGTCAAGGTATCTCCCCCCACCAGCCCTGCTCCTGCTCAGGAACAAGCTCCTGACAGTGGGTGGGAGCGGCTGTGGAAACCTGAGGCTGGCTCTGGTAGCGGGGTGCTGGGGAGGCTGGGGACACGGGGAGGGGGAAGGCACCTGGCACCCTCTGCATGGGCCCGGCTGGGGCTCAGCCTCCCTCCCCTCTGCCCCTTCCCTCTGCGCCTCGCTCTGTGCCGGCAGAGAGGCCGGGGAGGTGCTCCTTTGCGTGGGGCAGCTGGTGTGACACCCCCCCGAGCTCCCGCTGTCTGCTCTGCCCGCTTTCCTGCGGGCAGGCGTGAGAGCAGCGGGAGAGAAGGGGCATGCTATGCTGGGAGGAGAGGACACCGTCCAGCCTGCCAGCAGGCCACGGGATGGAGCCAGGGTGCTGCCCGACGGCTTTCTCCAACGGGCATCCCTGTTTCTCCACGGCACAAAGACGTTGCTCGGGTGCAGTGGCTGCGTGTGCAGCGGGCTCTGCTGAAGGCAGCCAGGGATCTCTTGGGACTCATGCTCCCACGGGCCTGACCTTGCCCTCACTGTCCTTTTGCTAGCACCACCGCGTGCCACTCAGCCCTCCCAACCCCACCAGCTCTCTCCTGGCGGTGACCCAGGCCCCCTCTGCCCAGGGAGAAAGCATTCACGCTCCTCCTGCCATGGCCCTGCAGGCAAACCTGCTTTGCTCCCTGGCATCTTCCCCCAACACCGTGCGTGCATCGCACCTTCAGAGGGAAGGTCTGAATGGCCTCTTTTGCCACATCGTACATGAAGGTCACCAGGAGAGTTTCCTCTTCTCCGTCCACATCCACTCCCTGTGGGGCAAAGCACAAGGAGAGCAGCTCAGACTCGTCCCGACAAAGAGGGAACGTAGGTGCTGGGTCAGCCCTGTTACCTACCCACCCTCCCCTGGGGCTCTAGCCCTAGTCTAGCACTGGTTACGGTGGAGCTCAGGCTCCGCTTGAGTTTTAGTCAAGAACCCTGAGCTGCTTGGCCAGAACAAGTCTTAAGAGGGAGGAGACCTCTAGAGCCCTTAGGAGGAGACTCCTAGAGCCTCACCAGGGCCCTGCAGTGCTCAGGAGACCGGGACTCCAACCTCAGAGGAGGCACAAAAGCAAGGAAGACCCTGTCATGGCTTTCCCCCAGGACCAGATCCGCACCAGAAGCACCCAGCAGAGACTTACAAAGACAGCGATGTCCCTGGGGGCGCTGGTGACGGTCCCAGATGGAGAGACTTCTTTGGAGATGTGCTGCACAGTGATGGCAGTCAGGTGGACTCGCGCTGGCAACCTGATGACCACCTGGCCCTGACGCCCTGGGAAAGGCCAGCAGTTTCCCGGGGAAACATCCGGCTGCAACCAGAAAGCCAGAGCAATGAAGCGTGAGAGAGTGTTGGGGCCAAGACAACTGCCCACGTAGCTTGAAGCGTAGGCACCGGTGTGTCTGTGGGGTCTATTTCAGCTTGAAAATGAGGTGTGTGTGAGGAAGTGGACAGAAGCAGGAGGCCTCCTTCCCTGACCGACCTTTGCCAGGGCTGTCAGTATTATGGAGCAGAGGAGAACAGCGGTTACGAAACCATTCTAGTCAGGGCCTTGCAGAAACACATCCCTGCCCAGGGGCTCTGCAGGGCACCCCCCACCTCTCGCCTCCCACCCCCAAGACGGCGCAACACTGGACCGAAGGGAGAGCCCTGAGGTCAGTCTCCAACTTCACAGGAAGAAAGGAAAGAATTCCCTCTCGATTTCTGCTACAATACCTGCAAAATGCGATCGGGACTGCGGGGAGTGCAAAAGAACTCAATAAACCTCCAGAACCAGTCCTTTTTGCAGGTGTAGGTCTCCGAAGTTCTCTGCAGGTCAATGCTGGCACCTGCAGGGAGGGGAAAGCAGAGGACTGCAAGAGGCCACAGACGAGGAGGGCTTGGTGCTCAGACACTATTTCTGACACCGCCAGCCAGCTGCGCCTCTGTCAGTCCTGTCCTCGTCCCAGGCTGGTGGGCTGCCCAGCTGCCCAGCCGCGCAGGGGAATGAGGGCGGCCACGTGCCTGGTGACTGCTGCACTCCCAGCGCCAGCAGGAGAAGGTCTGAGGGTTCTGGGAGACACACGGTGCCCATGTGAATGGCAGCAGACCCAAGCTGAGGGCTTGCTGCGTGGGCAGCCAAGGACGGCCCGGCCATCTCCTTTTCCAATGCCGAGGAGAGGAAGAGAGCCCCTCCGTCCGCACAGGAACACGTGCGGGGGCAGCGCCAGAGGCAGCGTGAGGATGCCGAGGGCAGGGTTGGGAGGGAGTCTGAGAGAGCTGCTCTGCCACAGCCTTGCCCTGGGACCCCCCAAGCATTTCAGCTCCCCCACTTTGGAGAGCAGCGCCTGGAGCGCAGGCGCCTTTGGGGAGGGCTGCAGACAAGCGCAGGGCAAGGAGACGGGGCTGCTTGTGTCCATACCAGAGCTTTGCAGGGCCCAGTCAGACATCTCCACGTAGGCTTCCAAAGCCCTCTCAGATGCTGCCTGCTTCATTTCCTCGACTTCCTGGGAACGCCATAAACAAACAGAGAAAAGGAGCACATCAACGTTCAGCGTGGCTACTAGCGCCCGGAGCGGCAAAGGGCCACTGTCAGAAAGGCAAGGCAAACCCTCTCCACGGAGCTGCAGGACTGAGGAACAGTGTCTGTGTCCACAGCCATGGCCACGGCCCCGAGGTGGGTTGATGAGGGTCCCCACACCCTCGTCCCCATCCTCCACACTCTCCAGGGCAGGTGGAAGGTGGACTCAAGCCCTGCCAGCGATGGCTGGCCCCCCGTGAGCGTGCCTGGGTCCCACCCCTGCCTGAGGAGCCCAGCCAGAGCAGCCAGAGGTGCTGGCGTGCCAAGGGAGTCCTGCGCTGCCTGAAGCGGCCGGTGAAAGTGGGGCCGGAGAAGGGCCTGTGCAGCCCAGGAGGCCCCTGGGGCAAAGGCTGGCTGACTGCAGTCAGCAGTCCCACACACCCACAGCCCCAAGGGCTTCTGCCCAGCCAAGCCTCCTTCCCCACACGCCGCAGCACCTGCTTCACGCTGCTGATCTCTGCCCTCAGCCGAGCCACCTCCTCCAGCATTAGCTGCATCTTTTGAGTTTGCTGCGCCATTAAAACCGGGCAGTTCCTGCAGGAACCAGGAAAGCAGATGTTGTCAGAGAGCTGCCCACCCCACTGGGAGCCTCTGAGCTCAGCAAGGAGGAGAGACACACGTGCGTTCCCTGCTTTGCCAGCGCTTCCCTTCCGCACCAGCTGGCGCAAGAGGCAAAGGCAGGAAGGGCCGTGCGGGAGCCCCGGCTCTCAGGCAAATGGGTGCAGGGACACGAGGTCGTCTGACCCTTCTGCACAGACCCAATTCCAGCCCAGGAAACATCGCTTACCACAGGGGCTTCAGGCCTGGCAGCGAGGTCCCGCAGTAAACAGCAGCTGCAATTCACATCAGCAAGAGACAGTTATTTTACCGGGGTTGCTGGGATCCCTGCAGTGGCGTTGTCTGTCCCTGTTGCCTTGGGGCTGGGGCAGCAGGTGAGCTGAGGAGGTGGGGGACGTGGGGTGCAGGGAGAGGACACACCTCTGACCGGGGGCCATCAGCCTGGGCTTGAGCGGACTGCGCAGCCGTGATCTTCAGGTGTGCTCGGTGCCCCAGAGCTATTCCCCATTTCCCCTCACTGCCCCAGTGAGCACCGAGACCAGGCTGCTGGGCGAGGAGAGGTACCTCTCCATCGGTCCCCCTGCACGGCCCCTGCCCTCTGGGAATCCCCAGGTCAGGCTTGCAAGAGCTACCCCCGTCTCTCGCAGAGGTGCCGACTAAGTGAGCCCTGTGGTCCGGTAGGCAGGGCAGCAGTGTGACTGGGAGGCTACCAGTCTTACTGGGAGCCCAGAAGGCAGTCCCACTCAAGGACTTGCTTGGGAAGCACTTGGGCCACGGGAGTTTCCGCACATACTGGCCCAAAAGGAAAGGTGGCGTCCAGCCCAGCCAGGCTGTCGCTCTCAGATGGTTGCTCATGAAAACTCACCAAGAGCCAGGGGGAGCAACAAGAAGACTTGCAAGAACGCCTTCTTCTGCAGGGCCATCTTTTGCCTGAAAAAGAGGGAGTCCTGGTGCTGTCATGATCCAAGCCTTGGACAAACCCCTTCACAGGCGGATTTCCCTTTTCAGGCCAAACAGACACCGTTTTGGAAGCCTGCTGCTGACAGAGAACTGACAGAGCAGCGTCCAGCAGGAACACGATTTCTGTCCACATCGTTCAACGCTGCCGGCAGCTCTTCCCCAAAGGAAGGTCTCCAGGAAGATCATCCCAGGAAGCAAAGACGTCGAGCACACGAAGAGTGCTTTCCAGCAGTCTTTCTGGTGCGGACCTTGCTCTCCCTCTGGCTGAGGAAGCAGGCCTGTTCTCCCTTGCCATCACACACATCCCTCTTAGGGCAAGTGTTTTCCCGCAGAGCTGGGAAGCGCAGGAGCCTTGTCCGCCTTTCCTCCCAGAGGCCTCCACAGACCGGCGTGGTCTCTTGCCTGAGCTGGGGAAAACCCTTGCCCTGCGGAGGCTGGGCTCTGCACCCGAGCGTCTGGCTACGGGGCAGTTTGTCCTGCCGCAGCCAAAGCTTGGGGCTGCAGCAAATGGCTGCCGAGGGGCTTTGCTCTTGGCTCCCCTGAGAATGGCCACAGCACGAGCAGCGCCCAAGCTGAGGCGCCCCACTGGGAGCCCCGGGCTGCTGGCTGGGGAGCACCCTCTGCTCTGCCCTTTGCTGGTACCGGCCCTCAGACACCCCCGTTCTACCCCCCATCCGCAGCAGAAACATGTCGTACGTACGCGGCCAAGAGGCACATGCTCAGCAGATGTCTCCACAGAGAGACCAGGGCAACAGCCAGAAGGCAAGGAAGGCTGAAGACCGTCCCTGGGCAAAGAAACCAGAGAAAAGTTAAGCCTGCCCCTTGAGATCTCTTCTCTAGGATGCCCAGCCAGGCATATTTCAGCTCCCTGTGGGGAGGTGGGCACCGAGTCCCACGCACTCCCTCCCTGGGGCAAAGAGCAGGGCAGCCTACACTGGACAAGGGGATGGAATGCACCCTCACTAAGTTTGCAGATGACACCAAGTTGGGTGGGAGTGTCGACCTGCTTGAGGGTAGAAAGGCGTTGCAGAGGGATCTGGACAGGCTGGATCGATGGGCTGAAGGCCAATGGCATGAGGTTCAACAAGGCCAAGTGCCAGGTCCTGCACTTGGGTCGCAACAACCCCATGCAGCACTACAGGCCTGGGGAGGAGTGGCTCGAAAGCTGCCCGGCAAAAAAGGACCTGGGGGTGTTGGTCGACAGACGGCTGACTATGAGCCAGCAGTGTGCCCAGGTGGCCAAGAAGGACAACAGCATCCTGGCCTGTATCAGGAGCAGTGTGGTGAGTACGACTAGGGCAGTGAACACTCCCCTGTACTCAGCACTGGTGAGGCCCCACCTCAAGTGCTGTGGCCAGTTTTGGGCCCCTCCCCACAAAAAAGACATTGAGACACAGAGAAGGGCAACGGAGCCGGTGAGGGGTCTGGAGCACAAGTCTTGTGAGGGGCGGCTGAGGGAGCTGGGGGTGTTTAGCCTGGAGAAAAGGAGGCTGAGGGGAGACCTTGCTCTCTGCAACTCCCTGAAAGGAGGGTGTAGAGAGGTGGGGGTCGGTCTCTTCTCCCAAGTAACGGGCCATAGGACAAGAGGAAACGGCATCAAGTTGTGCCAAGGGAGGTTTAAACTGGACATTAGGAAAAATTTTTACACAGAAGGGGTTATTAAACATTGGAACAGGCTGCTCAGGGGAGTGGTTGAGGCACCATCCCTGGAGGTGTTTAAAAGACGCGTAGACATAGTGCTTAGTGATGAATTTTGTCATAGTTAGGTTGATGGTTGGACTAGATGGTCTGAAAGGTCCCTTCCAACCTAGGCAATTCTATGATTCTACGATTCTCCTGCCACGTGTGACAACTGGCCAGAGCTCTGGCACAGCGCGGCTCTCCACGTTCACCCCGGAGGACTTTGGAGCAAGCAGCAGTGCTGAGCTTACTTGCGATTTCTGTGGCCTTGTCGCGCCCCTCGGCAGGCCCTTGAGCGGCTGAGCCGGCAGGTGAAGGGCGCATCACCAGCTCCACGCCAGCGCTCGGGTCCCTGTGGGAGGACAAAGACAAATGCCGGCTGCCCACCGTCCCCAGGCCGCGGGAGCTGAGGCGGGGAGGAGTAGCCTGAGCGGAGGCCCCTGCCAGAGGAAGGGCTGTCCCAGCAGCAGCGAGAGCGGGCAGCAGGGCTGGGGTCCCCCTCCTTTCCCCACCCTTTGCGGGACAGGCCTGCCCCGGGAGAAGAGGAGGCGAGCTGGCAGCAGCAGTCCCCCGCCCCGGGAAGCCCGCCCGGCAGCGCAGCCCCGTTCTCACCCTGCCGGCCGTTGGTTTCCCTTGGTCCCCAAGGAGCCTTTGGAGGCCCCTGGGCGTCTTCTCCGAGGGGCCTTTCTCCTCGCCATCTCGGGCAAAGGCAGGCTCCCCGCTGAGCCCCAGCAGCGTGTCCTGTCCCCAAAACCAGCTCCAGCAGCAGCCTCTCGCCGCAGCCAGCAGGAGCCTGTCCAGGGCCGCAGCCACAGGGCAACTGTGGGCTCCTGCCCCACACGCCACAGCGCTGTGCAGGCAGCCAGCTGTGACCTCACAGTGGTGTCACCTCTGACGTCATGCTGGGGCTGCCCAGGGCTGAGCAGGGCGGGGAGACCCTGTGCTCCTTCCTTCTCCTTGCGGGATATTAATTGTTCAGCATAAATACATACGTTTTAAGTAGAATAAATGATTTAGGATTATCATTCGGTGTGATTTGTGCTGCTTGCTTAGCTCTACTTAGCATGAGGTGCTGGATTTGCTGAAACCTTTAGGCTGGAAAAGAATCCAATGAGATGTTAGAAGACACCAGACCAAAAATCATCACCATTGGCCCCCTCCTTGCTGTGCTTCTGGAAGTCTCCAGGGAATGTCCTGCAGTGATCTGCAGCTGTGAGCAGCCCTCAGCCACGCAGAACCCTCTCAGCAGCAGGACCTTGCCCCGCCGGGGGATGCTCCTTCCATGCAGAACTTCTCCCCACAGTGATGTGGTGGGCTTCCCAGGCAGGCTGAGAGCTGACCCTGGCAGGTGGCAGAGTCCCTGCCCCGGCACACAGACCCCTGGGGTGCAGGGAGCCTGCTCTGAAGGACAGCCCTGGGCACCCCTGGCTGCACACCCACCTTCACAGCTATTCAAAGTGCCTGACAAGAGCTCCCACATGTACAGATCCCGTAAGCTGTGGCTGTGCCAGCTTTAGGAGATGCCTCCAGCAACTCCGCCTGCAGTGCCCTGCACCCGCAGACTTACCCTGTCAAGGGCTGCAAAGATTTCTCCTCCAGTGAGCTCTCAGTCGTCCTCCCAATCCTGACACCTTCAAGCTCTCTCTCTGCCTTGCTCATCTCCCTGAGACACCCTGGCAGTGCCCTCAGCCCTGCTGCGCTTGGCAGAGGAGCTGCTCCTGGGCAGAGCTGTCTCTCTGCAGCGCTGCCCGCTTGCCGTGAGCTCCCTCCATCCCAGGAGCCCAGCCCAGCTCAGACGCAGAGGACCAGCCCAAGGAGTTTTAATGACCCCACTGGTGGGTTCGAGGCCGAGTCCGTGAACGTCAGACGCTGCGAGGAAGTTGAAGGAACCTCTCAAGGAGTCAAAGTCGGGTTCAAACTCCAAAGTTTCTTGTGGTGTTGATGGGTCCCACTGAGGAATTGCCCCCAGGGTCCGGTTACAGCAGAAAACTGGAGGCAGCGATGGCAGGTCGGGAAAAGCAAGTTGAAGGTGACTCTGATGCTGGGTAAACGTGGATGTGTTTCATTAATGCAAAGGGCCAAGCCCTGACTCCATCGCCCAAAGGGCCAAGGCCTGACCCCCAGCCCCCAGGAAGGGAGATCCTCTCCCTCACTCCTTCCTCAGGGCTCTTCCTGGGACAGTGGGATGTGGAGATGTGCAATGCCAAGGGCAGGACTATGGTACGACACCTCCCAGGCTCCTGAGTATGGACAAGGAGGCAACGAGACCCCAGTGCTGGAAGGACTGGTTGTCTCAGAGGCATCAGTGGCAGAGACAACAGCCGTAGCCCAAGACATGAAGAGGCTGGCTCTGTTAGGGGACTTCCAGCTTTGCCACATCCCTCTATCTTCTCCACCACAGGCTGTCCTACGGTGTCCCATCACCTCTGCCTCTTTCCCTGCAGGCTGCAGTCATCCACCCGGCTGCCCCATCTTGCTGTCACCTTCCTTTGCTGAGATCTCTCCATCCTCCCTGGCTCTTCCTTGAAACACAAAGCCTTGGGCTGATCCAGACTCCTTCTGGGTGGCGTGTTGCACCACAGCACTGCCCTTGGAGTGACGTTTCTGTCTCCTCGTGGCCAGGCTGCACCTCCCCACCTGCATGTTGGGGAGTTCTTTCTTTCTCAGGCTGTTTTCCACTAGGAAGAAAAGCTCCACCAGCTCTGAAAGCACCCTTCCAGCACGCTCAGGCTCCTCCTATACCGTCCCCAGTCTCCAAACCACTGAGCCCAGGGCTCTCAGCCTCTAGATACTGGTCAAGTGCTTGAGGCCTCCAAACCCTGTCTTGGGAGATCTCTGGGCTCTCTCCACAGTGTTTGCAGATGAAATCACAGTGGTCATAGGCCAAGAAAGATGGAGTGAGACTTTTTACCAGGGCCTGTAATAGCAGAACAAGGGGCAATGGCTTTACACTGGAAGAGGTTATATTTAGGTTGGACATAAGGAAGAAATGCTTTATGATGAGCGTGGTGAGACCTTGGAACAGGTTGCCCAGAGCAGTTGTGGATGCCCCATCCCTGGAAGTGTCCAAGGTCAGGAGCTTGGAGCAACCTGAACTAGTGAAAGACGTCCCTCCTCACGGCAGGGGCTTGGACTAGATGATCTTTTAGGTCCCTTCCAACCCGAACCATTCTATGATGCTTGGATTCTAATATGCCCAACTCCTCCTGCACAAGGCTGCAAACACCTACATACACCATATAGGGATTTTCACCTGACCTAGTCTCCAACCCTTCCATAAAAAAGAAAGGATTGCCATTTCTAGGACAGAAGTTGCCATGTTTTCAGAGGAACAATTCAAAACCCAAAAGGAAAAAAAATCCTTCCAAGAAAGTCCTGACATAGTTGCATCAATTCAGTTAGTTAAGTGAGCCAATGGGAGAGCCTTGCCCGGTGACCTTGCCAACGGAAGAGGTTTTTTTTTCTTTCGGGGCCTGAGGCTCATGTTGGGACGCCAGAAAGTGCATTTGGGGACTGTGCAAGACTTGCCATGGGATGTCTAGGAAAGGACCAAAGGTTTGTAGACGAACGACCATGGGAAAATAGAGAGAAAAGGGCTGAAAGGAGATGGTCATGTGTAACCAGATGGCTGGTCAGGACACTTCCCTGGCTGTGCCCTGCAACGGATCACCGCAGCCTGCCCTGTTTTCTTAATACCTCCCTTTCCAAGAGCTTTGTGGGGCAAGGGAGATCTCTGCTCTATGCACAGATGGAGGTTCAAGTGCCAGCAACCGGAGTGGGAACCACAAGTCCTAAGTTCTTTTGTACTTTGGGGGACCAGCAACTGGTGAGACTGGCGGGTGTGCACTTAAGATTGGTGTGTATGGTAGTGGTTTAATCACAAGCAAACACCAAACAAGAGAAACCAGAGAGTAAAACACACCTGCGAGCAAGTCATTTTTGAGGGCCTAAGTCTGGACTGGACGCTAGAGAGACCAGAACGTCTGCAAGTTGGGTACTGGAGGAAGAAGGTAGCCCAGACCGCCTCCTAGAGAAACTGGGGGGTCACAGAATCATAGAATTGCTTAGGTTAGAAGGGACCTTTCACATCATCCAGTCCAACCATCCACCTAACACTGACAAAAACCATCACTAAACCATGTCGCTAAGCACTACGTCTACCCGTCTAATTTTAAATACCTCCAGGGATGGTGATTCCACCACTTCTCTGGGCAGCCTGTTCCAATGCTTAATAACCCTTTCAGTGTAAAAAATTTTCCTGACGTCCAATCTAAACGTCCCCTGGTGCAACTTGATGCCGTTTCCTCTTGTCCTGCCTTCCTACCCTTGGGCAGGTCGACACTCACACCCAACTTGGTGTCATCTGTGAACTTACTGAGGGGGCACTCGATCCCATCGTCCAGATCATTGATAAAGATTTTAAAGAGACTCGGCCCCCGTACTGAGCCCTGGGGAACACCACTTGTGACCGGCCGCCCACTGGATTGAGCTCCATTCACCACCACTCATTGGGCCCGGCTGTCCCAGCAGTTTTTCACCCAGCGAAGCGTACGCCCATCCAAGCCATGGGCAGCCAATTTCTCCAGGAGAACGCTGTGGGAAACTGTGTCAAGAAGCTTTACTAAACTCCAGGTAAACAACATCCACAGCCTTTCCCTCATCCACTCAGCGGGTCACCTTGTTTTAGAAGGGGATCAGGATTGTCAAGCACGACCTGCCTTTCATGAACCCATGCTGACTGTGCCTGATCGCCTGGTTGTTCTTCATGTGCCACATAATGGCACTCAGGATGACCTGTTCCATAATCAGGATGATGTCTTCCAAGTTGCTCTTCCATGCGGATGATGTGGGAAGGGAGGTGCAATGACACGTGCAGAATGACAGCAGGACACCTCCCAGGCTCCCAGGTGGGGACGAGGAGGCCATCAGGCTCTTGTACTCCTTATAGGCATCAGTGGCAGAGGTGACAGTCACAGACACGGAGATTAAGACCTTGGATCTCTTGGGGGCTTTTCACATTTCAACAGCCCCACACTGTTGAAACCACCGCAGGCTGTCCTATTGTGTTCCACACCTGGGCATGTTCCCTGCAGGCTGCAGACGTCTCCCCTGCTTCTCCACCTTGCTCTCGCCTGAGCAACTCACTAAGCTTTCTGAAGTCTCGCCATCCTTCGGGGATATGTCTTTAGACACAAAGCCACGGGCTGATCCACATTCTTTCTGGATGGCCGCCTTTTCCACAGCGCTGCCCTTGGAGTGACGTTTCTTTCTCCCGTTTCCTGTTTAAACCTCCCAAGCTACAAGTTCTGGCATTCTTTCTTTCTCATGTGGTCTCCCACGAAGAAGAAAAGCCCCATCATCTCTGAAACCGTCCTTCGAGCAACCCCTGTCCTGCCCAGAGCCTCTCCACCATGGGGCCAAAGAAGCCCACATTCCTCAGCCTCCCCACGCAGCGCATGTGCACTATACGCTGAACCACACCTGGGCAGACCTCCTCTGGGCACTCTCCAGTTCCTCCCCACTCCTCCAAAATGGGGAGCTGCACACAGGGGGACACTTTTCTTTGGGGGGCCACTCCAGTTCCCAGCACCTTCTCCTCAGGACCACTGCTCAGCACGTTAGGTCCCAGCGGGCTCTGATGCACCTTCCTCCCCCTCAGTGCAGGACCGGACACTTCTCCTTGTAAACTTCTGGAGGTTTCTCTTGGCCATATCCCAGAGTTTCTCACGGTTCCCCTGAAGTGAAGCTCCATTGCCCTGGAATGAAGATCCATTTGCTCGGCTGTCAATGTTTCTATGCTGATGGCGCGCCCTGGTGGTGCTGTCTCTCACAAGATAACCTGAGGAGTTGCAGGCCACGATAGACAATTAAAGGAGGTACTAGGTCAATAGAATTTCCGACTCAAGTAGGAAGTACCGTGACAACCATCACCAAAATACCGGTGAGGGTATTGGTACGGTGCGCTGCCTGTATGGCAGACTACGTCAGTGGGAAATATAGACCTGTATAGACACACAGAGAAAATGGATCCCTCCAGGAGCTGGTTGTAGATGCTCTATCCAGAAGCCGGCCCCAGGATCTCCTCATCCCTCAGTTCCCCCCCACACAAACAAGCACACGCACACACAACTGCCTGTCTCCGGTATGGAAACACAAAACCCCTGAGGCTGGCAGGCAGCCACCTTCCACCTCCTCTGTGCTTCCTCTTCAGGCTTGGGTTTTGTCAGCAGCTTCTTTCTCATCCACGCCGTCCTTTCTGAATGTCAAGGCAGGCCATTGTGGAGCGTGAAGAGGAGATCCTCAAGCAGCCCTCCGCACCCTGCTTCTCCGCAGGGCCGTATCCCACAGGATTCTTCCAAGCCAGTCCCCCAGCAGGCCAAAGCCTGCTCTCCAGACGTCTCCTGCTCTCGGCCTTTTTCCTTTCTCTCAGGAGCCTCAACTCTACCTTCTTAGCCCTGGCTTTTACATCCCTGACTAGCTGTTGCTTGTTTGTTGGTATGAAGTCTGGAGCAGACATTCACCCGCCACAAAGCTGCCAGTTTCCCAGGTTGTTCTGTCCTCTCCTGTTGACGCCTCAGCTCCCAGCCGAGTCTGTCTGTCCCCAGGCAGAGCTCCCTGCATTCCTGCTGCTGCCTCACAGAACGGGCCAGAGGAATGCCACAGAAATGATCGGAGGGATGGAACCCCTCTGCTGTGAGGACGGGCTGAGAGAGTTGGGGCTGTTCCGTCTGGAGCAGAGAAGGCTCCGGGGAGACCTTCTTGCGGCCTTTCGGTATTTACTTCAAAGTCTTCCCCTCTGAGATCTCCATTCCCCCAGGAAGCTCCTACGCTGAGGGCATCCCCCTCCTGATCTTAGAATCACAGAATCTTCATGGTTGGAAAAGACCTTGGAGATCATCGAGTCCAACCAAACAACCTACAATCTCTGTCACTAGCGCATGCCCTGAAGTGCCACATCTAGATGTTTCTTAAACACCTCTAGGGATGGTGACTCAACCACCTCCCTGGGCAGGCTGTTCCAGTGCCTGACCACTCTTGCAGTAAAGTCATTCTTCCTAATATCTAACCTAAACCTCCCCTGCCGCAAGTTCAGGCCATTTCCTCTGGTCCTGTCGTTATTCACCTGGGAGAAGAGGCCAACCCCCACCTCTCTCCACCCTCCTTTCAGGGAGTTGTAGAGGGCAATGAGGTCTCCCCTCAGCCTCCTCTTCTCCAAGCTAAACATGCCCAGCTCCCTCAGCCTCTCCTCATATGCCCTGGTCTCCAGACCCCTCACCAGCCTGGTCGCTCTCCTCTGGACACGCTCCAGCACCTCAATGTCCCTCTTGTCCAGAGGGGCCCAGAACTGAACACAGCACTCGAGGTGGGGCCTCACCAGTGCTGAGTACAGAGGCACCATCACTTCCCTGCTCCTGCTGGCCACGCTATTCCTGATAGAAGCCAGAATGCTGTTGGCCCTCTTGGCCACCTGGGCACACTGCTGGCTCATGTTAAGCTGGCCGTCCACCAGCACCCCCAGGTCCTTTTCTGCCGGGCAGCTTTCCAGCCACTCTGCCCCAAGCCTGTAGCCTTGCTGTGGGTTGTTGTGACCGAAATGCAGGACCCAGCACTTGGCCTTATTAAACCTCATACAGTTGGCCTTGGCCCATCGATCCAGCCTGTCCAGGTCCCTCTGGAGAGCCTTCCTACCCGCAAGCAGATCAACACCCCCACCCAGTTTGGTGTCATCTGCAAACTTACTGAGGGTGCACTCAATCCCCTCATCCACATCATTGATAAAGACATTAAACAAAGCCGGCCCCAAAACTGAGCCCTGAGGGACACCACTGGTGACCGGCCGCCAAGAGGATTTCACCCCATTGTGATAAATGATTTAATCGCAAACAGGATTCCAATTAGAATTTATAATTTATTAAAGGAACAAAGGCAAGCAAACAGCGCTGGGTGTGCCACGAGTCTCTGCCCAACCAAGACACACCCCTTACAGACCCCATTTTTGGTTTATATCTCCTATACTAATACATATTCATAACTGCCTCTAAAATGGTTGGCCCTTGCCAAAAATGGGTGTATCCCCTCCCTTACAGGTCACTATGCAGATAACAACAGGACCGGTTTAGGGTGGTATTCTAGAATGTTCGCCAGGTGGCTCCTGCAAAACACAGACACGACAGACACTCCGTCTCGTCTGCGGCCACACAGACAAAACAGTCAAAGGTCACACTTCACCCTGTGGCCCTAACACTGTTCCACACTGACACGAATCAGTTAAGCACATCTCACAATCCCCCATTTTCTTTTTCTATGGCATTGATTCGTGTTTTTGTTTCCAACCGAGTTAATACTTGCCGAATGGGTATTAGTTTCGAATCTTCTTTTGTCTTTAGTATCATCAGGGAAAGAGTTTTCTCTTTCCCTGGTTCTGAATCAACAGGTTCTGTAGCCATCTGCGTTCCTTGTATAACTGAGTGTATTAGTCTAATAAAACAAGGTATAAAACATGGAATTATTAACAATCCTGCAAATGCTCCCAATATAACAATCCCAATTTTAGTAAGCCAATCACCTCCCGTAAAGTTTTCCCAGAATCCTTCTAGGTCGACTCCAGTCCAAGTCTGAACTGGGACATGTGCAATTTTCTTCATTTCTTTTACAAGTTCATTTACAGCTTCCCCTTCATCATCAATTTCTAAACAACAATTACTAAGGTTAAACTTCCCACAAACACCTCCCTCTTGTGCCAGCAAATAATCCAAGGCTAAACGATTTTGGTACAAAGCAGTTCTCATCTTGGTATTTTGTCTCGCATTGTTTTCCATATTTGAGGATTACTAATGTTGCTCTCCATAGCCTCCCATGGCCATCGTTCACCTTGGCTTGTTCCACCACAAACATAACAATTAGTTACATTTAATGACTTAGCAATGTTTTCAGCAAGATTTACAAAGAGATTTTTAGCAACTGTGGGAATTTCATATTCCACTCCTGTTTCTATTTCATGATAAAATGAGTTAAATAGTAGTCTGTGCTGTACCGAATCCCTTATTCTTTCTTTTATTTCGATATTATAAACCAAAGTCTGGGAACTTACCCGTCCCCTCCTAGTAGTTCCTACGCACTGGCTGCAGTTGTTTGCCATAACCAGAGTCAAGGAGCTTACCCCAAAGAGGACCAGAAGAGGTCCGGTCAGGGCCATAGTGATCGGCGGTCACAGCCCGAAGGGGTTGCAGCCCTTGGCAGACCTTTCAAGCCGCACCACTCGTTCCCCTCCGGTCTTGCCCTCTTCCTTAATCTTTTAAGGGGTAATCTTTAATCAAGAAGCACTCTTTGATTAAATTGACAACAATAAAGCCTAACCCATGGTAGGTTATATAGGGGAGTGGGGGCCCCACAGCGAATGCACAAAAATTCTAAACTGTTTCCTAGATCCTTGACTTCTTTTTTGGAAAATGATATATTTTAAAACATGTAGAACACTTTGCCCTTAAAAATAAACAACACCGTTTACACAATGGACTAAATCACCTTTCCTAATAGGTATTTATCCCTGTCCACTAATCCTACAGGAGTAGTTACAATGAAATTCCCACAGCAACTTGGCTTATGCTTCTTGATGAAGGTCTCTTTAAGTTCGTCAGATGGTTAGCTTGGCTTCTCCGGGCTCAGATGTGACTCTCTACTCCTTCACTGGACCTTTCACTCGCGACACACGTGTCAAATCCTAATGGTGGTGTTTGAGCCATCATCCCAATCTCTCCTAGTTCTTTTAACCTTTTTCCAATGGATATTATATATTTTTGGATACTATAATCTTCAACCACATTGTTCCCCAGGGGCATCCCTTGGGAGTAAGGCATTCCATATAACATTTCATATGGCGATAATCCAGTCTCACTGTGTGGCTTAGTTCTTATGTTTAATAGTGCCAATGGTAGGCATTTCGTCCAGGACATCTGTGTCTCAATCATTAATTTAGCCAATTGCTGTTTTATTGTTTGATTCATTCTTTCTACTTTCCCTGAGCTTTGTGGGTGCCACGGAGTGTGGTATTCCCATTGAATACCTAATGATTGACATAATAATTTTATTATTTTAGAAGTAAGATGTGTGCCCTGATCAGAATCAATATACTGGATTATCCCATATCTAGGTATTAAGTGTTCTAATAAGATTTTTACTACCATCTGTGCCGTAGCTCGTGCTACAGGGTAAGCTTCTACCCATTGTGTTAAATGATCTACTAGTACTAGTAAATATTTTATTCTCCCTACCTTAGGCAATTCAGTAAAATCGACTCGTATTCTTTCAAAAGGTCTATAAGCTGTTTTCCTTCCTCCCGTGGCTGCTTGTCGAAACACTTTCTTGTTTACTTTTTGACAAGTTAAACATCCTCGCGTGATTTGCTTTGCTATTTCAAAAATCCCAATACAGCCAAATTGTTTAAGGAAATGATCACTTATCGCCTTTGTACCCCAATGTGTTTGTGTGTGTAAGCGTTCTAATATTTGCCTGGCATAAGCTTTTGGCAACATCTCTCGCCCGTCGGGCAGCATCCATTTTCCCTGTTCTAACTTAGCTCCTATTTTCTCTAATTTTGCCTGTTCCTCAGGGGTAAATTTCTTTTCTTTCTCCTCTAGTTCTTTTTCACTAATGTCTCCTTGTACTTGTACTACATTAATTTTAGCGACCTGAGTCCTCAGGGCTGCTTCCTGGGCCTCTCTATCGGCTAGGTTATTCCCTCTGGTTCGATAATCTAATCCCTTTTGGTGTCCTCTCACATGTACCACTGCTATCTCCTTTGGTTTTCTTAACGCCTTTAAAATTTTCACTATTAGTTCTTGATGTATTAGATTCCTTCCTTGGGTATTAATTAAACCTCTTTCCTCCCAAATTTTTCCAAAAGTGTGGACTACTCCATACGCATATTTAGAATCCGTAAATATGGTCCCGCTTTTTCCTTGTAATAATTCCAGGGCTCTACAAAGGGCATACAGCTCACAAGCTTGAGCTGACCATGATGGACTCAGAGGTCCTGATTCTATAAGTTCTAAATTTTTATTAATTATGGCATATCCTGATTTTCTCCTCCCTTCCACCACACGGGAGGAGCCATCTACAAATAACACTTCTGCATTTTCTAACTCAGTATCTCTTAAGTCCGGCCTCACCTTAGTCTGGGTCTCAATTACCTCTAAACAATTATGTTGTACTTCCTTTGATGGCTCTCCAAACAAAAACTGTGCTGGACTCTGAGCAGAAGTCACCCTCAGTTCTAAATCGGGGGAGTCTATTAATATTGCTTCATATTTCAAGATCCGGCTGTCCGTTAACCATTTTTCTGCCTTTTGTTGTAAAACACTCCTGACATTGTGTGGGGTATACACTTTTAAAGGAGCACTAAAGGTAATTTTCCGAACTTCCTCTATTAATAATGCGGTAGCTACCAAAGCTTGGAGACAAGCAGGCCATCCTCTACTTACTGGATCAAGTAATTTAGAACAGTACCCCACAGGTTTTTTTATTCCTGCCCAGTCTTGAGTAAGAACTCCATATGCTGTCTGATTTGATGTATTCACAAAAAGATGGAAAGGTTTTTCTAAATCTGGGAGGCTCAATACAGGTGCTTGTATTAATGCCTTTTTTATTGCCTCGAATTTCTGGTCATCTTCTGTAAACCACTTAAGTTGGTTACTAGTTAATTTTTCATATAGAAATTTTACCTTGTCACTATAATTTTCAAGCCATGATCTACAATATCCTAATAATCCCAATATTTGCCGAACCTCCTTTTTAGTTTGTGGGGGTCTTAAAGATAGAATCCCAGATATCCTATCAGAATCTAGTTTCTTCTTTCCCTGACTTAGCCAATGTCCTAAGTATTTTACTTCCTGTTCTACAAACTGTAGTTTTGATCGGGACACTCTCAATCCCTTCTCCCCTAGAAAATTTAACAATTTAATAGTAGCTTCTCGGGTCCCCTCTTCAGTTTCTCCTGCTACTAATAAGTCATCTACATATTGCAATGATTTTATCTCCTGGGGTAATGTAAAATCCTGTAAGATTTTCTCTAAAGTTTGCCCAAATAAATGTGGTGACTCCGTAAACCCCTGTGGTAATACCGTCCATCTTAATTGCTGTTTCCGTCCCGTTTCGGGGTCCTCCCACTCGAAAGCAAAATAATCCCTAGATCCCTCGTCCAGAGGACAGGCCCAAAAAGCATCTTTCAAATCTATCACACTATACCAAGTATGTCTGGGAGAAATATGACTTAATAAAGTATAGGGATTTGCCACTACAGGGAATTTAGTAATCGTTCGCTGATTTACGGCTCTTAAATCCTGTACCATTCTGTATGACCCGTCCGGTTTCTTTACAGGGAGGATGGGTGTATTATGAGGTGACATACATGGTTCCAAGGTTCCTTTTTCCAAAAGTCTGTCAACTACAGGTTTTAATCCTTTTCGACCCTCCATGGGTACAGGGTATTGCTTGATTCTAATCGAACGATGTGGATCTATTATTTGAACGCTTATGGGGTCCATTTTTATTTTTCCAGTTTCCCCTTCTTTATACCACATCGAGGGGTTAATAGCTTCTTCATCCTCCTGTGTTAAAGTATATAATTTGATCTGCAGTTTGTTCCCCTGACTCTGAATGCTCAAGTTTAACTTCAAAATCAGATCCCTTCCTAGTAAATTGTATTCCGCTTCAGGGAGCAAAAGTAAATCATTAAGACAAATTGTCTTTTCTGTTTCTACTTCTACATCTTTCAAGATAGGGACTTTAAAAGGTTCTCCTTTTGCCCCGACTACTGACATGTAATTCTTCCCTATCTCTATTCCTTTTGGAAGTTTCTGAATGGTTGATTTTTCAGCTTCTGTATCCACTAAAAATAAAACCTCCTCCTTATGGGGACCTATTAATAATTTTACCAAGGGCTCTGTTGATGTTGGAAGTCCCCAAAAGATATAGCCCCTGACACCCCTATTCTTCTTTGAACATTTTCTCATCTTGTTCTCGCTTACGACAGTTGCTCTGAACATGTCCCCTCTTGTTACAGTAGTAACAGACAGGAATTGTGAATCTCTCCCTATGAGGCTGTCCTCTGGGTGTCTGCTCTATTCTTTTTTCCCTTTTCTCTCTAAACGGATTCTGATTTTTCTGACTTTCTTTTACTGCTGCTACAAAAAGTTTTGCCTTTACTTTCTGTTTTTCTTCGTCCCTTCTAACATATACCTTCTGGGCTTCTCTAAGTAACTCCTCTAATCCTCTTTCTTGCCAGTCCTCAAGTTTTTCTGATTTCTTTCTTATATCCATCCCCCCAGGATTTGGCTACAAATTGTGTTCTAAGGAGTGCAGTCCCAGCCACTGTATTCGGATCAATTCCAGAATACATTTGCAGGCTTTTCCTCAACCTCTCCAACCATTCCGTAGGAGATCCGTCTTTTCCTTGTTGTTCATTAAATGCTTTATTAATGTTTTGCCCTCGGGGAACCGCTTCCCTTATTCCCTGTATTATTAATGTTCTCAAATCCCTCATGTTCTGTCTCCCTTGGGGTTGTTGATGATCCCAGTGGGGATCCACGTTTGGCCATTTCTGATCTCCTGGGGGTCCTGCCTGATTCTGTCTTTCCCAAATTCTCATTCCAGCTTGTCTAATCATTCCCTTTTCCTCAGCAGTAAATAAGATCCCCAACATGGATTGTATTTCTTCCCAGGTATAAGTATTAGGTCCTAAAAATTGGTCTAGTTTTTCTGCTACTCCAAGGGGATCATCTAATAGGGTCCCCATTTCTTTCTTGAAATTCCTTACATCTGTGGTATTTAATGGAACTGCCACAAACCCGATGCCTCCCTGATTGCCTCCGAGGGGTACTTCTCGTAAGGGATATAGAGAAGCTCCCCCAGATGTGGCAGTTCTACTTCTCGTACATGCAGCCGGAGGTCGATCTAATTCCGGTGCTGTCGGTGGTGGAGGCAGGGGTAACGGTGGCACTGGTGGGGGTACTACGGCCCCTGGAGGGAGAGCCGCCGTCGGAGGAGGATTGTTAGGATATGGAGGTGGTAAGTTATCCAGTGGTTCCCCTTTATCATCTTTTTCCTTCCCTTTTTCGTCTTTGTTTCCTTCTTCTTTCTCAGACTTTTCATCCGTTTTTAATCTAAGTATTGAAGCCGGAAAAGGACGTGAAGTCCCGATCCATAATCCTGCATAATCACTTTCCTCCTGACTAAAAGGTTCCTTTGAATTAACATATAGATTTAAGGCCTGGCAAATCCAGTCTTCCAAGGATCCAAAACCAGGCCAAAAGACATGTGGTTTTAAAGGTTTCTTCGGCCATTCAATCATACAATAGTGAACTAATTTTAATTTACTTTTTCCTTTTCTGGGGCCCCTTTCATTCCAATTCCTAATCATTATTCCTAATGGACTTTCCAATGGTATATCTGGTAATTTGCTCCCTTTCCTCTGGTCCTGGGTCTTTGATTTTGTCTGACCCATCTAGGAATTTTACTGTGGCAATTCCTACAGCCCTTGGTTACCAGTAGGAGCGTCTTGCAGGGGGTTTAGGACCTATCACCCACCCACTATAGGAATCGCTTCGGTCCTTCAGCGGCCAAGTCCCTCGCGGGAGATTGGAACCGCGGTTAGAAGACCTCCACAGTCTCTTCGGAACCAGGTTCCGTCTCAATCACACTCTTACACACAGGCAACCGAATCCCACCCAACCGAACGGTATACACTTTAAATACTTACAACTCCGTCACCTTCGTTCGGATCTTCGCGCGCAGAATTACAGGTAAAATAAACTGCTGCAGCCAGCAAGGGAGCTCATAAAAATAAAAACCAAAATCTTTTCTTTGCTTGCCTTTACTCAGGTTCAGGATGGCATTAGTCCCGACCTGACCTGATCAGGAGCCACCTAATGGTGGGGCACCCCTCCTAGATCAAGTCAGAATTCAGGAACTAAGACCCTCCCGGACGAGCCCCCAAATTGTGATAAATGATTTAATCACAAACAGGATTCCAATTAGAATTTATAATTTATTAAAGGAACAAAGGCAAGCAAACAGCGCTGGGTGTGCCGGGAGTCTCTGCCCAACCAAGACACACCCCTTACAGACCCCATTTTTGGTTTATATCTCCTATACTAATACATATTCATAACTGCCTCTAAAATGGTTGGCCCTTGCCAAAAATGGGTGTATCCCCTCCCTTACAGGTCACTATGCAGATAACAACAGGACCGGTTTAAGGTGGTATTCTAGAATGTTCGCCAGCTGGCTCCTGCAAAACACAGACACGACAGACACTCCGTCTCGTCTGCGGCCACACAGACAAAACAGTCAAAGGTCACTCTTCACCCTGTGGCCCTAACACTGTTCCACACTGACACGAATCAGTTAAGCACATCTCACAGGACGACAGCTCTCCCCGGTGCAAGGCCCACACACCGGCCGCCCCGCGCCGCCCCTCCCCACACGGACAGCCCCTCCCCCGGGGGTCCTGCCCCCACGGCCAGGCCCTTCCTGAGGGCCGCCCCCAGCCCACAGGCCCTGCTCCCCCGCAGAGCGCTCAGAGCCTCCCACAGCCGGACGGACACTGACCTCAGCGGCGCTGCGACCCCTCACACAGCCCGCCCGGCCGCCGCCCCCGGCCCGGCCACACACAAACCCCGGCCCCGCCGCCGCTCTGAGGCGGCCTGGCCGCCGCCGGGCCTTTTCTACCCGCCCCGCGCACGCGCCCCCGTCACGTGGCCCGCCCGGCCCCTGCCCTCATCCCCGCGTGCGGCAGCATGGCGGCGGCGGCCCCCGGTGAGTGCGGGCCCACGACGGCCCCGGCCCCGCCCCGCCCCGCCCCGACGGCCCCCCGGTACGTGCCCGGGCCCCCTCCTAACCCCCCTCGGTACGTGCCAGGCCCCCCCCAACCCCCACAGTACATGCGCAGACCTCCCCATAACCCCCCGGGTACAGGTATGGCCCTTCCATAACCCCCCGGTAGGGGCCAGGGCCCTCCATAACCCGCCCACTACGTGTACGGCCCCCCCATAACCCCCTCCCGGTACATGCCAAGCCTCTGCACTGCCCCCCCAGTACATGCCCGGCCCCGCTGTCCCCCCAGCAGCCCCCTGTCACACCGCTCCCCCCATGGCTGGGGTGACAGGGGTGTGATGTTTCTGTAGGTTCCTCACCTCCAAGGAGCAGTTCCATGCCTACCTGCGGGCCCGGGGCGAGCCCAGCGGCGGGGGCGAGGAGGAGGAGGAGGAGGAAGAGAAGGTCAAGGAGGAGGAGGAGGTCGGCAGCTGCCAGAGCGAGCCCCCCGCCAAACGGGTGAAGTCAGAGGACCTCGGTCAGGACGGGGAAAGCCGAGAGGATGGTGGAGCAGCAGAGAAGGAGCCCGTGGAGCAGAAGCGGGCCCGGGGGCAGAAGAAGAGCAGGCTGTGTATGAAGCCCAAGCGCTACGAGCAGAGCAGGCTGTGCCCATGGGTAACGCAGGTAGGGTGTGGGGGCCCTGCTCTGCGCTGCTCTGGGGTGGGGGATTTGGGAGCCCGGTGATCCCTCCAGGGCTGCATTGATTTGGAAGTCTAGGGAAGCACACTGAAGAGAGAGACGCACCAGGGCAGGCTCCCAGCAGGGAGCGCGTAGCAGGGGGCTGCACCGGCAAAACCAGCTCCGTTGGCTGCCTGGGAGAGGGTGAAGCAGGATGAGCTGAGCGGGACAAGTAAAGCGTCAGCTTCCCTGAAGCGCTAGTGCTAAAATGTCCCCTCAAGTGGGTACGTCACCGCCCTTCTGCGGCACGTTACAGCAGTCGGCTTCCTGGGAGCGTTTCGTGGGGCACCCAACATCACCCGGGGAGCGACGGGTGCTTGGAGCAGTTCTGGCCCCTCTCCGCGTTCATCCTTTAGCCAGTCTTGCATCCCTCTGTATCTGTAACTGCTTTGAGTTTCCTCCAAGCCGAGCACTGAAAACAAACGGAGCGGTTCCAGTTTCAGGTTCTTTTCTCCAAGTGATACATTCTCTTGGAATAGTTGGGGCTCTCGAAGAAAAACCAGTGATTTCCTGGGTTTCCCACTGACATTTAGCCAAGGCAAGTGCTACAATTGCTACCTGGAATATCCTTCTGTTTAACCACTGCTGCTTCAGCTCTCCTAATGTGCTCCTCCATCCTTCTTGTTTTCCAGCTGGAAATCCAAGGCAAGCTCTACTTGGCTCCGCTGACCACGGTAGGTGGATAATTCTCTCCTTTTGTCCAAATTTGCCATTGCCACATCTGGAACAGAGCAAATCTCCTGACAAACCATCTCTCTGCTGTCTCTTTCAGGGCGGTAACCTCCCTTTCCGAAGGCGATGCGAGCGCTTTGGGGCAGACGTCACCCGTGGAGAGACGGCTGTGTGCACAAACCTGCTTCAGGGCCAGTCCTCCCAGTGGGCTCTCCTCAAACGGCATCATGCCGAAGGTAATTTTTGGGGTGCGGGTGGGTGCTGTCATCTTGAGAACCAAAGAAATGATAACTCGCTTCTGAGGAGAAAAGCTGCTGCTTGAATTCATGCAACCTGTCCCCCTCTGGTAGCCGGAGGGAGCGTTTCCAGACACGATGACCAAATGTGGCTCTGCACAGGCACGGCGAGAGGTGGGGAGGAGCTTTTCAGTGGCTCCTGCTGACTCTCGGCATGGCATTGCCAGGGGTGAGGCTGGTCTTCAGGTCACCAAACTTCAGAACCCGTTTTGGCACCGATTCTGGGTGACTGCCCAGCAATAGGGGCATTGTCCTTATCGGGAGGCTGCGTCCCTCCAGTGCTGGGGTTCAGGGTTAAAGCAACCAGGTCTGTTAGCAACCGGATCATTTTAAATCCTTGTTGGGATCCGGTGCCATGAAACCAATTAAACCTTGCAGTGGATATGGGAAGTTGTTACGTGAAACGGGGCCAAGCGGTTTTAGCAGAAGATAAACCCCCTTGCGTTCTAACACTCCTCACCGAGGTGGGAGGCCAGGTGCGGCTAGGTTTAAATTCTGAGTGATGCCCAATTCAGCACTATCAGTCCAATCGCGTTTAATATGTATTAAACTGTTACGATTTGGATACACTAATAGTGGGCTGCACCTTCAGTCTAGTCGTGCTCCTGAACCAGCACGGCCTCTCTCAAGTTTTGGTCGCGTTCAGTGAGACACCGAAACGACCAGCTACTGAAACAGTGCAGTTTATTTAAACAACAGATATACAGGTTCTTTAGGATTGCCGGTGATAAATACACTGTCTGCAAAGCACGTGCAAACAAAGATATTGTTAAGTATACAAAACGCGCGACAAAATTATAAATGATACAGCCTGGCTATAAATGTAGGGTAGAGATTCTCTAGAGAAATTTCTAAGTCCCCGAGAAAGCGCTCGGTGTAATTGAAGTCTTACCCAAAGGCGTCCCTATGGGGGGGAAGAAAGGCTCAGCCCATCGACTGATCCCGGAAATCAGCGGTGGAATTCTTCGCGATGGTGTCTTCCCTGGCATCCCCTCTCTCTTGGGCTATTTTTATACTATTTTTTTATCTTCAAAGTGGAGTTTGAGTGACTTTAGTCATACGTACTTTTATTATGATTAATGTATTCAAGGAGGAGTGTTCACCCCTCGGGGGCGGATAGCCTCCGGGATGGAGGTGTGTTTTGGTACATTGTGGTGAGCAAAGTTCGCACAAAGGACAGCATTTCATCACCATTTGACGAAATGTTGGCTTGGGTAGCGTGTAGGCTGCTTATCAGTTCCGTAGTACCATCTCGTCCCCCTATCTGCTATTCGTCACAAGGGAAGGCCACGGAACAAGCGTGTACTCGAAAGGCACCTTCTGGGGCACTGCAAGGTGTCTGTCCTTGTCCCCGAGGGCTTGGCTGTGGGGGACAGCAGAGGCGCTGCTGGGGACATCTTTCTCCCAGGAGATGTCACTCTCGCAGGGGTTGTCGCTGCTCCAGAAGGTGTCACTCTTTAGGGAGATGATGTTGCGGTCTGAGCTGTTGTCTTCTGAGGAGATGTCGCTTTTTGGGGAGAAATTGTGCTCTGGGGAGGTGTCGCTCTTGGAGGAGGTGTTGCGCTCTGCGGAGATGTCGCGCCCCAAGGAGGCGTCACTCTTTGGAGAGATGTCGTGCCCTGAGATGTCACTCTCAAAGGAGATGTTGCTCTTTGGGGAGGTGTTGAACGCAGAGAAGATGTTGCTCTTTGGCGAGATGTCGCTCTTTGGGGATAAACTGCGTTGTGGGGAGATGTCACTCTTGGAGGAGATGTCGCGCTCTGGGGAGATGTTGCGCCCCGAGGAGATGTCACTCTTTGGAGAGATGTTGCGCCCTGAGGAGATTTCACTCTCAAAGGAGATGTTGCTCTTAGGGGAGATGTCACGCTCTGGGGAGATGTAGAACGCTGAGAAGATGTTGCTTTTTGGGGAGATGTCATGCTCTGAGGAGGTGTCGCTTTCTGAGGAGATGTTGCTCTTTGGGTTGATGATGGTGTTTGAGGAGATGTTGCTGCCCAGGGGTGTCTGCGTGGGGGAGGCCCTGCTGGAGCTGTTGGTCTCTGAGGACCATTCCTTGGTGTTCTCGAAGGCAGGGATGGAGGTTGGCAGCTCGATGGGTGCTGGGGCCACCGCTCTCCCCTCATGGAATGTTGGGGCTCCCTGTGCTCCGTCCCCTCCCAACAGCCCCCCCAACAGCCCCCCCAGCTCCTGCTGGGGAGGGAAGGGGCTTGGGGGGGCTGAGGGCCTGCAGCCCCTACGGGCAGCTACCGGGGGCTGTGGGTGCAAGTGCCTTTGGCTGGAGCCTTGGTGTGTTCCCAGAGCTGGGGTGTCCTTGGGGTGAGTGGGGCTCGGTGGGACGGTCCCACGGCTGGGGGGCTGCACTGGAGGTGCCGGGCTGTGCGGGGTGGGTGGCAGGGCAGGGGTGGAGGGGTCGCACCGTGCCCAAGGGAGAGGTTTGATGGTCCAGCCACGATGGTGCAGTGGGGGTCTGCGACCCATTGCCCAGCCAGGATGCCGGCACTGAGGCCATGAGTCTCTGAATCTCTAGGGGATGAGGAGACACCTCTGTGTCAGGAGCCCTTCTCCTTCTGGCAGATTTCATCTTCCCAGACAGCATGTGGGAAGCCCCTGGTGCTGTGAGGAGCAGGGCTGGGCAGTTCCTGCAGTTTGTGGGAGATGGGTACTTCTTGTCAGCAGCGCTCGGGGGGCCATTGAGGAAAGATGCCCTGGGAGACATGGTGGTTGTGAGCGGAGAAGGACTCGTGGGAGACGGGAAGGTCTCGGCTGCAGACATCATGAAATGGTTGAGTTTCAAATTGTCAGAAAAAGGGTGGGCAGAGTTGCTCCCCTGGATTTTGGGAGGTGAATGCCCCGTTAGGAAGGTTGCTGTTGATCCCAAAGTGGGAGGTGCTGTTGAGTGTGTTGAGGGCCAGGAAGCCTTGCAGAAGGCTCTAGATGGCTTGGAGCGTTGGGCAATCCTGAGCGGCGTGAAATTGAAGCAGTCCAAGTGCCGCGTTCTGCAGGTGGGAGGGAGGGAGTAACGGCGGCAGCAGTGGGAATGGGGAGGGTGCGTCTGGGGAGCAGCCCTGCAGAAAGGGGTGTGGGGGTGGTGAGCAGCTCAGGAGGAGCCAGCAGTGTCCCCTGGCACCAAGAGGGCAAGCGCATCGTGGGGGGCATCAAAGACAGTAGAAGCAGGCGGCCAAGGGAGGGGATTGTCCCGCTGTGTTCAGCGCTGGCGCGGCTTCACCTGGAGCACTGTGTGCGGTGCTGGGCCCCACCATTGGAGAAGGGTGGGAAGGTCCTCGGATGGTGCAGAGGAGGGCAAGCAAGGTGGTGACAGGGCTGGAAGGCATGTCCTCTGAGGAGCGTCTGAGCGCTGGGGGTTGGTCTCGTCTGGAGAGCAGGAGGCTGAGGGGCGAGCTTGTGGCTCTGTGCAGCTTCCTGAGGAGGGGACGTGGAGAGGGAGGTGCTGAGCTCTTCTCCCGGGCATCCAGGGACAGGATGCGTGGAAGTGGCTCAAAGCCGCGCCAGGGGAGGTTCAGCCTGGGCATTAGGAAGCGTTTTTTCACCAAGAGGGCGGTCAAACCCTGGAACAGGCGTCCTCGAGAGGTGGTTGATGCCCCAAGTCTCTCTGTGCCCAAGAGGCACTTGGACAATGCCCTTAAGAGCACTCTTTAACTCGAGGTCAGCCCTGGAGTTTGGGTTCTGGTCTTTCTCTTCCCTTTTCCTCCTTCTCTGGCGCAGAGCAGCTCCCTGCGGCCCCTGAGAGCTGCGGGCGGTGGCGGTGCAGCTGCTGCAGGGGACGGGAGTTTTGGGTGCAGGAGGGTGCTCGGGGCGGGGGGTTGGGAGGCCGGACGCGGAGCAGCAGCGGTGCCGGGAGCTGCGCCGGGCCCTGCCGAGGCCAAGGGGACTGCGCCCGCCCGGGGCCCGCAGCGGCTCCCCCCGACACCGGGGGTGCCCCGGCGGGGACCAGGGATGTCCCCCCGCACCTTCTGCGCGCCGGACCCGCAGAGGGGCGGCCGCTGCCCGAAGGCGCCCTTGTCTGCTTTGGCCCCGGGCTGTGGAGCTGGGAGGGGGAACGGGCAATAAAGAGCTGGGGTTTCCAGGCACTTTTGGCCCCTGCCGTCATTTCTTTGTTTATTTCTTTCCTTATTTCCCCCCAGGCTGGTGTCGGGGCTGCCCAAGGCGCAGGCAGAGAAGGGGAGGAGGGTCCCTGCCTGGCCGGCAGCTCCCCCTGGCCGTTGTGGGGGTGATTTGGGGTGATTGGGCAGCGCAGGGAGGCAAAGCCGGGCTGCGGAGCCGCGGATGGGGGTGATTGTCCCGAGGCTTTGGGGGCTTTGCCCCAAGGCCTGTCCCCGCGGGAGGGGACGCTGGCCGGGGTCCAGCCGAAGGCCTGGCAGCCCTTGTGGTCGTGTGTGTCCGTCCCCTCCCGCTCCCCAAGGTCTGTCCTTGTCCCGGGGGCTCCGTGCTGCTTTCTGCGTGGGGCTGTGTCTGTGGGTCCTGCGGGGACCCGTCTGTCCTGGCTGCCCCTGGGGAAGGGGACAGGGGAGTCCCCCCCCGCCACTGTCACCCTGCTGGTGGTGACTCGGCCCTGGGGGGGGGCTCGGTGCCCTTCGGGGTCCCGTGTGGGGCTGTGGCACCTGGTGGGGGCCGATTCCCGCTGTCCCCCGCACTCCCTCCCCTCCCAGACAGGCACGGAGCGGGGCTGGAGAAACAACTTTTAATGGAAAAACACAAGAGAAAAGGTCCTATCGAAGCTACTCTAACTCCCCCTCCCTCAAATGCACCCCCGTCCCCTAAACTCAGCCCCCCATCTCTCAAAATACACTACCCCCCTTTAAATATACCTGCCTCCCCTAAACACACCCACCTCCCCAAACACACTGCCCGCTACAACTTTTAATGGAAAAACAGGAGAGAAAAGGCCCTATCGAAGCTACTCTAACCCCCCCCTCCCCTAAACATGTCCCTCTCCCCACCCCCCCCAAACACACCACTCCCCCTAGATACAGTCCCCTCCCTTAAATCTGCCCCCCCACCCCCCTCCCCTAAATAACCCCCCCCCCCCCATGCCCCTTCATCTGCGTCTCCTCGCTGGGGGGCGTCTCTTCCCCCCCGCCACCCCCGGCCTGTCCGCCAGAGCCCTGCGCTTCCTGGGTGGCAGCGATGGGGAGTTCGTCCCACGCTTTGTCCCCTGCTTCGTCCCCCGCTTCACCCCCCGCTTCGTCCCCCGCTTCTCCGCCATGGCAGGCTGGGCTGGCAGCAGCTCCATCCCCGTGTCCCCGCACGACTCCTGGGACTTCGTCCTGGAGAAGATATCTTCCAGGACGACGACGGCCTTCCGGGTCACCTCCACGCCAAAGTACTTGACAGGCACCTCCTGGGGCACTGCAAGGTGGCCAGCTGTGTCCCCGAGGGCTTGGCTGTGGGGGACAACAGAGGGGCTCCTGGGGACATCACTCTCAAGGTGGCCGGCCGCGTCCCCGAGGGCTTGGCTGTTGGGGACAGCAGAGGAGCTGCTGGGGACGTCGCTCTCTGTCCCGTAGAGGAATTCTTCCAGGATGCAGGCACCCTCCAGGAGCTCCTCCATGCTGTAATTGAGCATTAGCAGCTCCTCGGGCAGTGAGAGGGAGTCGACGTCGCAGAGGGGGGTGGCTTCGCCGGTGCCACCGAGGTCAGAGTCCAAGAGGCTCAGGGCCTCCTTGAGGGACACCTCGTGGGGCATGGCAAGGTGGCCGGCCGCGTCCCCGAGGGCTTGGCTGTGGGGGACGTCGCTCTCCCAGGAGTTGTCACTGCTCGAGGAGGTGTCACTCTTTAGGGAGATGGTGTCATACTCTGAGATGTCCTGCTCTGAGTAGGTGAGCTCTGGGGAGATGTCGCTCCAGGGAGAGATGTTGCTCTTTGGGGAGCTGATGGTGCTCGAGGAGATGTCGCTGCCCAGGGGTGTCTGCACGGGGGAGGCCCTGCTGGAGCTGTTGGTCTCTGAGGACCATTCCTTGGTGTTCTTGGAGGCAGGGATGGATGTTGGCAACTCAGTGGGTGCTGGGGCCACCGCTCTCCCCTCTCTGATGATGCCACCGGGGTCCCCAGGTGTGGTGATGGTGGTGTCGGGGTCCTGGGAGACCTCCACCATGTCCAATGAGGAACCAAAGAGCCAGAGGGGCTCTTGGAGGAGCATGTCCTCGGTGACTTCAAAGTTGGCATCCAGGTCACCAGGAGCTTCTTTGTGGTGGGCAGCAGCAGGGCTGGGGGGGAAGTAGGTGCCCGTGGGGACGCAGCTGGCAGGGGGTGCTCCCGCGTAGGTGGCCTTGAGGTGCTGGCGTCCAGGGATGGAGTTGAACAGCAGCGGGGGGACTGCGGGCACCGCTGTGCCCTGGTGGCCGTAGGCTGGGTGCTGCGTCAGTTGGGGCAGTGGGTGTTGTCCCTGGGGGGTGCCAGGGGCTGCCCAGGCCGGGAGGGTCCCGCAGCCCCCGGGGCCCCACAGGGCAGCGCCCGACGGAGCAGCAGCGTCGTGGCCGAGGGTGGCGTTGGCCGGCGCAGGCACGTTGGTGACAGTCCAGTCGAGGGACCCGAAGTGTGGGTCGAAGCAGCAGCAGCCGCATGGGGCCCTGTGCAGCCCTGTGTGGGTGGGAGGGAGCCGTGCTGGGCCAGGGGCACCCTCCAGGGTACCCTCCGAGCCACCCCCGATGGCCATCAGGGTGCTGATGGTGTCAGGGTGGCAGAGGGGACAGGGGTGCCATACCTGGTGGTGGGGCCTGTGGGGCCGCCCCCACTGGGGGTGCCCAGGCCATGGGGAAGAGCAGCTGCTGCCCGGGCGGTGGGAACAGGGTGGCTGCGCCTGGAAGAGAGACAGGAGCCATGGTCACCTCCTGCGCTCTTGGCCCCGAGAGCGTCCCCGGGCTGTGGGTCGGGGTCGTTCCCTGCCTTGGGGGTAGAAGGTTTGAGGGAGCACAAAAGCCTGAAGGCTCTGGGGCGCCGGGGGGGCACAGGGGCCGCACAGTGGGAGCCACCGAGGTGGCAGCGCCATGGTGGGTCCCCTCAGTCTCTCGGCTGCTAAGGACTCTTTGGCGTCTCCAGGATGGAATGTTGGGGCTCCCTGTGCTCCGCCCCCTCCCAACGGCCCCCCCAACAGCCCCCCCAGCTCCTGCTGGGGAGGGAAGGGGCTCGGGGGGGCTGGGTGTCCGCAGATCCCACTAGGGGCTCTGTGTGCAAGTGCTTTTTGCTTTCAACAGTATTTTTCAGGGGGCGAAAGGACCAAGTTGGTTCAGCCGAGCTTTGTGGGGACGAAGCTGCACCCGCAGCCTCCTTGTGCCACACGGCAAATGCCTCTGTGACTGTCGCCTGTGCTGCGCTGCCTGGAGTGACGCAGAGACAGGAACAAGGACCTGGAGGGTGCGAGGGAAGGTCACGCAGCATCCCTCGGTGGCACGCTCCCCTGCCCAGCCCTCCCTCAAATCCTGCTCTCGGGTCTTTTAGTCTCCTCATTGGGAAACAAGCAGCTCTGGGTCCCCCTCGGAGGGGGCTGTACCTTCCCTGGGTGCGTGACACCGGGAGGAGACGGTACCCACCGCTGCATGCTCCCAGAAAAGGCCGGGATTCTGCACAACATCCGATGACGAGATGCTGGGTCTCTCTGTGCTCTGCAGGACCCCAGGGACTGGGTTAGTTCATCCCCTCCTGGCACTGGGGAGGATTTGGCACTACCAAGGACACCCCGGTAGGAACAGAGGCCTCTCGCTCCCGCTACGTGAACAGCGTGTGGCGTGGGGGAGCCGGGACAACTGCCGTGAGCTGGAGGCCAGAGATCCCTCCTGGCCTGTATCCTGTTCATTAAACAGATTGCTCTCTGTTAGCGAGGCACCTCTGGCTGCAAGATCGTGTGAGACCATCTGCTGTGTAACTTGTGGCAGGGACCGATGCTGGGGGCGTGAAGGCAACTTCTAAAAAACATAAAACTTTCATTTCATTTCAGAGCGCAGCTGAACAACCCCGTTCCTCGACACGCATCGTCCTAATGCCTCCTCTTGACCCGGCGCCACGGGAAAGGGCCTGCTCAGCCCTATCTGTAGGAATTTGCCGTGTGTTTAGGCAGGAGGGTGAAGTTGGTAGCTACGGCTCCCAGCGGCAGCTCACTAGAAGAAAGAAAAGAACAAAAACGTCGTTTCAGTCGGGACGGACAAATGACAAGACTCTCCTTGAAGAGTTAAGTTAAGCTCACTCTTTATTACAAACTTGGCTTTCTTATATATCTAATCTTTTGTTCACGCTCCGTTCACGCGTTCTTTCTACGCATTCAATTGGTTAGGTGACATAGCACAGGCGCTCGTAGCTACAATACGATTGGTTATTGAAATCCTGTTCACATTGCTCAAAATCTGGCTTTCTCACAGCCTAACTCTCCTTGTTCTCTCAAGCAATCTTCTTTCTCCTTTTTGTTACGTTGTCCTTATACGACGCAACTCGCGGCCTTCTTATGGGTACACTGCAATCTCTGTCTCTTCTGTCAAGGGGTCTACGGACCCGCCGTATCCCCCAACAACTCCCCCTTTTTGTATTTGTGCTACAAATGCCGCCCCCATCACCTGCTGCAGGGCCCTTTGCAGTAGGGAGATGAGACATGGCACCATCATTAGCACAACTACAACTATCAACAATATTATTAATCCTGCTTTGACTATTGAAACCAGCCATCCTGAGAGTCCCCAGTTTTGCAAAAGGTGATCAAGAGAGAAGAACCCATCCTCTTCTTTTAACTTTTTCGTTTGTTCCATCAACTCTTGTACGCGTGCATGAATAGATCGAGAGTGGTCCGATAAATTCATGCAGTACATCCCATCAAAATCTTGGCAGCCATGACTTTGAGCCAGCAACAAAAACTCTATTGCAGCTCGATTCTGCAGTGTGGCATGTCTAACTGAGTCTACATCTAACAGTAAAGTACTCAAAACTAGAGAAGTAGCATTAGATTGCTCAGCCAGCCAACGTCCAAGCTTGTTAAGCGCAGCGAGCGCTTTAGCTGACGCCGCCCTGGGGGCTAAAAAGGATGCCGCGATTATTTCTCCAGGGTTCCAAAATTGTACATTGTCATCACAGCTGTTTCTGAATGCGTGAGCACTTCGTTTTGGGCGCCTATAGTGCTGCTCAATCATAGATATATTTGGTGTTAGTAGGGTTAATCTTCCTAAACTACAGGGGCCCCCTTTAATATGAGAGGGGGGGGACCAGGCCATGCTCTATCTCCGCAGATGAGAGATTCCTGCTGGCAAGCGAAGAGGGTGAGGAGTAGATGCAGAGACATTGGTTGATGTGGAGTTGCAGATCCTGTGTTACAGGTATCTGGTTACAGATCTGGTGACTGTGTTACAGGTCCTGTGCAGGTTACTGTGTTGCAGACAGGGTACCCAGCATCCCAGTTATCAACTACCTCACCCCCTTTTGTCAAGTGCTTCGGAAACTCCGGCGCAGGCCAGGCGTCTAAGGGCTGTCCCACCAGACAGGTTGAGAAGGGATTCTCCGGTGATGAGGCTGACAAACAAAGCGTGTCCTGGCCCGTTAAGTTAGCCAGGGTGACCCATACATTATTCCTTGGTTGAGGTGGAATCCAAACCCTTGAGGAGGGTGCAGTAAATATGTTAAGGCAGATGGTGAGCAAGATAGCCGGAGTCATCCTGCCGGTTCGCTTTGTTCCCCCGTCCTGGTTATCTTCAAATACAGGTGGACGTATCTTGCGGGCACCCACCATGGTCCATGATCTGTGGAAACACAAGCATAACCCCTTCCCCACGTGATTAAGTCATGCGGGCCCAACCACTGTCCTGTCCTGAGGTCCCGCATCAGCACTTTTGCTCCAGGACCCACCCGTTCCTGGGTCACCAGAGAACCAAAGTGCCGAAGGAGGGGTGGCATCGCAGCAGGAGTATCATCAGCAAGCTGCAAAAAATTCAAGACATATACAGCTTTAGCTAATCGTGCTTCAGGGGTTTCCCCTAGCATTCCCCCTTTTTGTTTGTGTAAAAGGCGTTTCAGGGTACCGTGCGCACGCTCAACAATACTCTGACCCGTGGGTGAGTGGTGGATGCCTGTGACATGTGTCACGCCCCAGAGTTGTAAAAAACAAGCTCCTTTTTGCGATACGTAAGCAGGACCATTATCAGTTTTGATCTGTGGTGGGACACCTAAAACAGAAAATGCACGCTGCCAACGGCGTAGGGCGTCCCGAGCTGATTCTCCAGCGTGAGCAGTGGCAACGAGGGCAGAAGAAAAGGTATCAATTGATACATGGATATCCCTCAAACGGCCGAATTCAGTAATATGTGTGACATCAGTTTGCCAAAGCTGTAAAGCACGTAATCCTCGTGGATTGGTGCCATAATATATAGGTACATGTTGATCTTGACAATCGGGGCAGGCTGCAATAATATTGCGAGCCTCAGCATTACTAAGATTAAACTGACGTTTTAAAGCACGATATCCCTGATGATAAAAACTAGGCGATGCTATCGCTGGCTGTTTAACATTGGGCACAGGTCCCAGGGCCACTGCAGACACTAAAGCATCAGCTTGTGCATTGCCTTCTACAATAAATCCTGGCAACTGGGTATGACTTTTAATATGCATCACGTAATATTCTTGCTGTCGCTTTTGTATTGTTATCCGTAACAGTTTCAATACGCCAAACAGCAATTCATTGGTTACATCTCCTAAAACAGCCTTATCTAAACGTTAGTACCAGTCCAGCCACATAAGCCGAATCTGTCACAACGTTGACAGGGCTGGGGAAGTTCTGAAACACCGTGGTCATCGCCCGTAATTCTACGACTTGGGGCGAACCTTCTTGATGTTCGATCTTATGTTGCCATTGTGTTCCTTGTCTCCAGACAATGGCAGCTTTTCCAGTTTTTCCTGATCCATCTGTGAACACCGTGGGCCCCTCCACTGGGTTTCTGCGAGTGAGATTTTTCTGTGCAAAGGCCATTTGGGTGCCCAGTTTGATCAGCGGGTGTGAAGGTAAATGGGAGCTCACCTGCCCTGTATAATTGGTCATGGCTGCTCGTAGGGCAGTGCTGTTAGCTAAGCACCGTTCAAAATAATCCCTCTGGACAGGGACTACAAGCTGTTCGGGGTCTCTTCCCATCAGTTCTGAACATCGAGTTCTAATTTTTATAATAACTTGTGCTATTAGCTCAAATAGACCAGGGGCTGTTTTCTTCGTCTTGTTGGGCAAAAAAATCTATTTTAAAACATGTAAGGGATCATCCCATTGTTCACACCATTGAGCAATCACAGCAAATGGCACTAATTGATCTACTAACACAAAGGCCTGCACCGAAACCGCTAAGTCAAGTCTCCATACGTGTTTACTACTAAGAGCTTGTTCTATTTCAGCTACCACTTTTTTTGCTTCCTCAGTTAACATTTGTGGGGCTAAAATATTAGTGTCACCTTTTAATAGCGCAAAGAGAGGTTGTAATTTGGAAGATGGAATACCAACATAGGGCTGAATGCAATTAATCATTCCTGCTCATTTTTGTACATCATTCAACGTTTTTACTTCTATTTGTAGTTGGATAGGTTGTGGCATGACTGTCTGAGCTCATACTGTCATTCCCAGGTATAACCACGGTCGTTGCCTTTGTACCTTTTCCGGGGCGATTATTAAGCCATATTCACACAATGATTCCCCTGTTTTCTGTTCCATTTTTTCTAACTCTTGCGGTGTTGCAGCCGCTAGCAGAATATCATCCATGTAATGGTGACAGTAATCAGATGGGAACAGGGCACGGATTGGACTCAACGCTTTTGCTACAAACCATTGACAAATTGTAGGCGAGTTTTTCATACCTTGTGGCAACACTTTCCACTGGTATCTTTTGGTAGGCTCCATGTTATTCACAGACGGAACAGTAAATGCAAATTTTTCTTTGTCTTGTTCTGCCAGAGGGATGGTAAAAAAGCAATCTTTTAAATCCATTACAACAATTTCCCACCCCATAGGTATCATAGTAGGCGAAGGTAATCTCGGTTGTAGTGCTCCCATTCTTGCCATGACATCATTAATCTTTCTCAAATCATGCAACAATCTCCATTTCCCCGATTTCTTTTTGATAACAAATACCGGAGTATTCCAAGGGCTGTGTGAGGCCTCTATGTGTCCTGCAACAAGTTGTTCCGTTACCAGAGACTGCAGGGCCGTTCATTTCCCTTGGCTAAGGGGCCGCTGATCAACCCACACTGGTTTTTCTGTTAGCCATTTTAGAGCTAAAGTGGGCCGAGAAACGCCCTGCAAGACAGTGGCCCCGACTAAAAATCCGTCGTTATGCGAACTCCCCGTTGGCCCAAGCAGTCCCTTCCCCAGAGGTTTAAAGGAGCTGAGGTCACATATGGCCGCACTGTAGCCCTTTGCCCTTCTGAGTTTACAGTCACCATCGGGTTAGTGGACATAGAACTATTGGCAACCCCTCCGAGTCCTGCCACTCCCAAGGCACTGGAGGTTAATGGCCAAGCAGCAGGCCACTCCCTTAAAGAAATGATCGTCACATCTGCTCCAGTGTCTCATAATCCAGCCACTCGGACCTTCTTAGGAGTGGCATCACTAAGTTCAAGAACACAATGCATTTGTGGGCGTTGATCAGATACCGTCTGCACCCAATAGACTTGTGGCTTTCCCGTAGCACCAAAACCGCCATTACCACGTGTAACGTTGTCCCTTTGTGGAACACAACTTTGAAATGGGACTAACTGAGCAAGTCGAGTTCCTTTCTCAATAGTCACAGGTGGTGTAGCTGTCGATACCATGGCACATATTTGTCCTGTGTAATCGGCATCAATCGCTCCAACATGTACCATGAGGCCTTGTAAGGTGGTACTAGATCTTCCTATTAGGAAGGCACTTAAACCTTGGCCAATTGGCCCCCAAGCGTCCAGGGGCACCTTGTGTACGATGGGGGTGGCTCCCCAGAGTCCACCACTTCAGTCCCTTCCTCACCCATTATAGGACTGCCCTCCTCATCGTCTGACTCAGGTGGCAGGGATGGAAAACCCAGACTCGAGATGGGGTTAGTACAAATAGGAGGAGAAGGCCATGCCTCTGTTTCCCCCAAGGCTGGAGCGGGGGGTGCGGAGGGACGCACCAGTCCTTCAGGGTGGATAACACCCATCCCTCTTTGAGTCTCTTTTACAGCTGCTCTTTGGTCACGAGGCAACACGTACTTATATTGTTTCTCTTTTGTGTTCATCGGGAGCAGTCCCTTATTTTCTTTAACAGCAATCCCCCGCCCCTTCATATCATCAACGGGAGGTTTTAAGGCCAAGGGCTCAGGGGCTGCGGACGGCTGTTCACTTCCTTCCAGTAAATCTTTCTGCTCCTTGAAGTTCTTTAACGTGTCTAACAAAAGTCGCCACGTAGTTAACAGTTCAGTGGCTGGTTTTGAGCCACGCGTAGCTTTCTCAAATAATGTCTGCCCTGGGTTCGTCCATTGCGTTACACTAAATGCCGTAACCGACGTTACTTCTACTCCCTGTTCCTTTCCCCACAGTAGCATTTTTCGCAAAGTCACTTCAGGGAGGATTACACCCTGCCGCTTCAACAGCAGCGTCCATGTGCAGAGTAGAGTCTGCTCTTCCTTAGTTAACTTCCCTCCCATGTCCCCAGTGGCTCACCTACTACAGGTGTCTTCTTAAATATGATCCGGATCTGTCAACAGCTCTGCCCGCTGTCTTCAGCTTCACTGGGCTCCGTCCCCACGACTACTTCCAGTGGTCTTCTTCCTCAGCATCACGTCGGGGTCACTAATTGTCGTTTCAGTCGGGACGGACAAACGACAAGACTCTCCTTGAAGAGTTAAGTTAAGCTCACTCTTTATTACAAACTTGGGTTTCTTATATATCTAATTTTTTGTTCACGCTCCATTCACGCGTTCTTTCTACGCATTCAATTGGTTAGGTGACATAGCACAGGCGCTCGTAGCTACAATACGATTGGTTATTGAAATCCTGTTCACATTGCTCAAAATCTGGCTTTCTCACAGCCTAACTCTCCTTGTTCTCTCAAGCAATCTTCTTCTTTCTCCTTTTTGTTACGTTGTCCTTATATGACGCAACTCGCGGCCTTCTTATGGGTACACTGCAAACTCTGTCTCTTCTGTCAAGGGGTCTACGGACCCGCCGTATCCCCCAACAAAAACAAAGCAAAAAAAAAACAAGGAGAGGTTTGTGTTCAGTACAATAGAGCCACCGGTACCCTGTTGCGTCGCCCTGTGGCTCTACAGCGAAGGTGATGGCAGTCAGATGTGTCAAACCAAGCCTGTACCCTCCTGAAAATTTAGGGCTGCTGCACAAAACCGCCTCCGGTGCTGAGCTTTGACCTGCTCCTGTCATGAAATAATGACAGCCTGCGGAGGCATAATTTAGCCCAGACCTGAAGACGTCTGTTTTAAGGTTAAAAAGTCCTCCCAGCTAAACTTTATCCAACAGCAGCAATGAAAAAATCAACTTGTCCGGTGTTCATTTGGGTTCCTCTCATTAATGAAGCCACGCAGGATCACAGCCCGGAGGGTCCATCTTTGCTTTATCCCAACTTCCCATATCCACTGCAAGGTTTAATTGGTTTCATGGCACCGGATCCCAACAAGGATTTAAAATGATCCGGTTGCTAACAGACCTGGTTGCTTTAACCCTGAACCCCAGCACTGGAGGGACGCAGCCTCCCGATAAGGACAATGCCCCTATTGCTGGGCAGTCACCCAGAATCGGTGCCAAAACGGGTTCTGAAGTTTGGTGACCTGAAGACCAGCCTCACCCCTGGCAATGCCATGCCGAGAGTCAGCAGGAGCCACTGAAAAGCTCCTCCCCACCTCTCGCCGTGCCTGTGCAGAGCCACATTTGGTCATCGTGTCTGGAAACGCTCCCTCCGGCTACCAGAGGGGGACAGGTTGCATGAATTCAAGCAGCAGCTTTTCTCCTCAGAAGCGAGTTATCATTTCTTTGGTTCTCAAGATGATAGCACCCACCCGCACCCCAAAAATTACCTTCGATGTGATGCCGTTTGAGGAGAGCCCACTGGGAGGACTGGCCCTGAAGCAGGTTTGTGCACACAGCCGTCTCTCCACGGGTGACGTCTGCCCCAAAGCGCTCGCATCGCCTTCGGAAAGGGAGGTTACCGCCCTGAAAGAGACAGCAGAGAGATGGTTTGTCAGGAGATTTGCCCTGTTCCAGATGTGGCAATGGCAAATTTGGACAAAAGGAGAGAATTATCCACCTACCGTGGTCAGCGGAGCCAAGTAGAGCTTGCCTTGGATTTCCAGCTGGAAAACAAGAAGGATGCAGGAGCACGTTAGGAGAGCTGAAGCAGCAGTGGTTAAACAGAAGGATATTCCAGGTAGCAATTGTAGCACTTGCCTTGGCTAAATGTCAGTGGGAAACCCAGGAAATCACTGGTTTTTCTTCGAGAGCCCCAACTATTCCAAGAGAATGTATCACTTGGAGAAAAGAACCTGAAACTGGAACCGCTCCGTTTGTTTTCAGTGCTCGGCTTGGAGGAAACTCAAAGCAGTTACAGATACAGAGGGATGCAAGACTGGCTAAAGGATGAACGCGGAGAGGGGCCAGAACTGCTCCAAGCACCCGTCGCTCCCCGGGTGATGTTGGGTGCCCCACGAAACGCTCCCAGGAAGCCGACTGCTGTAACGTGCCGCAGAAGGGCGGTGACGTACCCACTTGAGGGGACATTTTAGCACTAGCGCTTCAGGGAAGCTGACGCTTTACTTGTCCCGCTCAGCTCATCCTGCTTCACCCTCTCCCAGGCAGCCAACGGAGCTGGTTTTGCCGGTGCAGCCCCCTGCTATGCGCTCCCTGCTGGGAGCCCGCCCTGGTGCGGCTCTCTCTTCAGTGTGCTTCCCTAGACTTCCAAATCAATGCAGCCCTGGAGGGCTCACCGGGCTCCCAAATCCCCCACCCCAGAGCAGCGCAGAGCAGGGCCCCCACACCCTACCTGCGTTACCCATGGGCACAGCCTGCTCTGCTCGTAGCGCTTGGGCTTCATACACAGCCTGCTCTTCTTCTGCCCCCGGGCCCACTTCCGCTCCACGGGCTCCTTCTCTGCTGCTCCACCATCATCTCGGCTTTCCCCGTCCTGACCGAGGTCCTCTGACTTCACCCGTTTGGCGGGGGGCTCGCTCTGGCAGCTGCCGACCTCCTCCTCCTCCTCCTCCTCGCCCCCGCCGCTGGGCTCGCCCCGGGCCCGCAGGTAGGCATGGAACTGCTCCTTGGAGGTGAGGAACCTACAGAAACATCACACCCCTGTCACCCCAGCCATGGGGGGAGCGGTGTGACAGGGGGCTGCTGGGGGGACAGCGGGGCCGGGCATGTACTGGGGGGGCAGTGCAGAGGCTTGGCATGTACCGGGAGGGGGTTATGGGGGGGCCGTACACGTAGTGGGGGGGTTATGGAGGGCCCTGGCCCCTACCAGGGGGGTTATGGAAGGGCCATACCTGTACCCGGGGGGTTATGGGGAGGTCTGCGCATGTACTGTGGGGGTTGGGGGGGGGCCTGGCACGTACCGAGGGGGGTTAGGAGGGGGCCCGGGCACGTACCGGGGGGCCGGCGGGCCGGGGCCGGGGCCGGGGCCGTCGTGGGCCCGCACTCACCGGGGGCCGCCGCCGCCATGCTGCCGCACGCGGGGATGAGGGCAGGGGCCGGGCGGGCCACGTGACGGGGGCGCGTGCGCGGGGCGGGTAGAAAAGGCCCGGCGGCGGCCAGGCCGCCTCAGAGCGGCGGCGGGGCCGGGGTTTGTGTGTGGCCGGGCCGGGGGCGGCGGCCGGGCGGGCTGTGTGAGGGGTCGCAGCGCCGCTGAGGTCAGTGTCCGTCCGGCTGGGGGAGGCTCTGAGCGCTCTGCGGGGGAGCAGGGCCTGTGGGCTGGGGGCGGCCCTCAGGAAGGGCCTGGCCGTGGGGGCAGGACCCCCGGGGGAGGGGCTGTCCGTGTGGGGAGGGGCGGCGCGGGGCGGCCGGTGTGTGGGCCTTGCACCGGGGAGAGGTGTCGTCCTGTGAGATGTGCTTAACTGATTCGTGTCAGTGTGGAACAGTGTTAGGGCCACAGGGTGAAGTGTGACCTTTGACTGTTTTGTCTGTCTGGCCGCAGACGAGACGGAGTGTCTGTCGTGTCTGTGTTTTGCAGGAGCCACCTGGCGAACATTCTAGAATACCACCTTAAACCGGTCCTGTTGTTATCTGCATAGTGACCTGTAAGAGGGGGGCTACACCCATTTTTGGCAAGGGCCAACCATTTTAGAGGCAGTTATGAATATGTATTAGTATAGGAGATATAAACCAAAAATGGGGTCTGTAAGGGGTGTGTCTTGGTTGGGCAGAGACTCGTGGCACACCCAGCGCTGTTTGCTTGCCTTTGTTCCTTTAATAAATTATAAATTCTAATTGGAATCCTGTTTGTGATTAAATCATTTATCACAATTTGGGGGCTCGTCCGGGAGGGTCTTAGTTCCTGAATTCTGACTTGATCTAGGAGGGGCGCCCCACCATTAGGTGGCTCCTGATCAGGTCAGGTCGGGACTAATGCCATCCTGAACCTGAGTAAAGGCAAGCAAAGAAAAGATTTTGGTTTTTATTTTTATGAGCTCCCTTGCTGGCTGCAGCAGTTTATTTTACCCGTAATTCTGCGCGCGAAGATCCGAACGAAGGTGACGGAGTTGTAAGTATTTAAAGTGTATACCGTTCGGTTGGGTGGGATTCGGTTGCCTGTGTGTAAGAGTGTGATTGAGACGGAACCTGGTTCCGAAGAGACTGTGGAGGTCTTCTAACCGCGGTTCCAGTCTCCCGCGAGGGACTTGGCCGGTGAAGGACCGAAGCGATTCCTATAGTGGGTGGGTGATAGGTCCTAAACCCCCTGCAAGACGCTCCTACTGGTAACCAAGGGCTGTAGGAATTGCCACAGTAAAATTCCTAGATGGGTCAGACAAAATCGAAGACCCAGGACCAGAGGAAAGGGAGCAAATTACCAGATATACCATTGGAAAGTCCATTAGGAATAATGATTAGGAATTGGAATGAAAGGGGCCCCAGAAAAGGAAAAAGTAAATTAAAATTAGTTCACTATTGTATGATTGAATGGCCGAAGAAACCTTTAAAACCACATGTCTTTTGGCCTGGTTTTGGATCCTTGGAAGACTGGATTTGCCAGGCCTTAAATCTATATGTTAATTCAAAGGAACCTTTTAGTCAGGAGGAAAGTGATTATGCAGGATTATGGATCGGGACTTCACGTCCTTTTCCGGCTTCAATACTTAGATTAAAAACGGATGAAAAGTCTGAGAAAGAAGAAGGAAACAAAGACGAAAAAGGGAAGGAAAAAGATGATAAAGGGGAACCACTGGATAACTTACCACCTCCATATCCTAACAATCCTCCTCCGACGGCGGCTCTCCCTCCAGGGGCCGTAGTACCCCCACCAGTGCCACCGTTACCCCTGCCTCCACCACCGACAGCACCGGAATTAGATCGACCTCCGGCTGCATGTACGAGAAGTAGAACTGCCACATCTGGGGGAGCTTCTCTATATCCCTTACGAGAAGTACCCCTCGGAGGCAATCAGGGAGGCATCGGGTTTGTGGCAGTTCCATTAAATACCACAGATGTAAGGAATTTCAAGAAAGAAATGGGGACCCTATTAGATGATCCCCTTGGAGTAGCAGAAAAACTAGACCAATTTTTAGGACCTAATACTTATACCTGGGAAGAAATACAATCCATGTTGGGGATCTTATTTACTGCTGAGGAAAAGGGAATGATTAGACAAGCTGGAATGAGAATTTGGGAAAGACAGAATCAGGCAGGACCCCCAGGAGATCAGAAATGGCCAAACGTGGATCCCCACTGGGATCATCAACAACCCCAAGGGAGACAGAACATGAGGGATTTGAGAACATTAATAATACAGGGAATAAGGGAAGCGGTTCCCCGAGGGCAAAACATTAATAAAGCATTTAATGAACAACAAGGAAAAGACGAATCTCCTACAGAATGGTTGGAGAGGTTGAGGAAAAGCCTGCAAATGTATTCTGGAATTGATCCGAATACAGTGGCTGGGACTGCACTCCTTAGAACACAATTTGTAGCCAAATCCTGGGGGGATATAAGAAAGAAATTAGAAAAACTTGAGGACTGGCAAGAAAGAGGATTAGAGGAGTTACTTAGAGAAGCCCAGAAGGTATATGTTAGAAGGGACGAAGAAAAACAGAAAGTAAAGGCAAAACTTTTTGTAGCAGCAGTAAAAGAAAGTCAGAAAAATCAGAATCCGTTTAGAGAGAAAAGGGAAAAAAGAATAGAGCAGACACCCAGAGGACAGCCTCACAGGGAGAGATTCACAATTCCTGTCTGTTACTACTGTAACAAGAGGGGACATGTTCAGAGCAACTGTCGTAAGCGAGAACAAGATGAGAAAATGTTCAAAGAAGAATAGGGGTGTCAGGGGCTATATCTTTTGGGGACTTCCAACATCAACAGAGCCCTTGGTAAAATTATTAATAGGTCCCCATAAGGAGGAGGTTTTATTTTTAGTGGATACAGAAGCTGAAAAATCAACCATTCAGAAACTTCCAAAAGGAATAGAGATAGGGAAGAATTACATGTCAGTAGTCGGGGCAAAAGGAGAACCTTTTAAAGTCCCTATCTTGAAAGATGTAGAAGTAGAAACAGAAAAGACAATTTGTCTTAATGATTTACTTTTGCTCCCTGAAGCGGAATACAATTTACTAGGAAGGGATCTGATTTTGAAGTTAAACTTGAGCATTCAGAGTCAGGGGAACAAACTGCAGATCAAATTATATACTTTAACACAGGAGGATGAAGAAGCTATTAACCCCTCGGTGTGGTATAAAGAAGGGGAAACTGGAAAAATAAAAATGGACCCCATAAGCGTTCAAATAATAGATCCACATCGTTCGATTAGAATCAAGCAATACCCTGTACCCATGGAGGGTCGAAAAGGATTAAAACCTGTAGTTGACAGACTTTTGGAAAAAGGAACCTTGGAACCATGTATGTCACCTCATAATACACCCATCCTCCCTGTAAAGAAACCGGACGGGTCATACAGAATGGTACAGGATTTAAGAGCCGTAAATCAGCGAACGATTACTAAATTCCCTGTAGTGGCAAATCCCTATACTTTATTAAGTCATATTTCTCCCAGACATACTTGGTATAGTGTGATAGATTTGAAAGATGCTTTTTGGGCCTGTCCTCTGGACGAGGGATCTAGAGATTATTTTGCTTTCGAGTGGGAGGACCCCGAAACGGGACGGAAACAGCAATTAAGATGGACGGTATTACCACAGGGGTTTACGGAGTCACCACATTTATTTGGGCAAACTTTAGAGAAAATCTTACAGGATTTTACATTACCCCAGGAGATAAAATTATTGCAATATGTAGATGACTTATTAGTAGCAGGAGAAACTGAAGAGGGGACCCGAGAAGCTACTATTAAATTGTTAAATTTTCTAGGGGAGAAGGGATTGAGAGTGTCCCGATCAAAACTACAGTTTGTAGAACAGGAAGTAAAATACTTAGGACATTGGCTAAGTCAGGGAAAGAAGAAACTAGATTCTGATAGGATATCTGGGATTCTATCTTTAAGACCCCCACAAACTAAAAAGGAGGTTCGGCAAATATTGGGATTATTAGGATATTGTAGATCATGGCTTGAAAATTATAGTGACAAGGTAAAATTTCTATATGAAAAATTAACTAGTAACCAACTTAAGTGGTTTACAGAAGATGACCAGAAATTCGAGGCAATAAAAAAGGCATTAATACAAGCACCTGTATTGAGCCTCCCAGATTTAGAAAAACCTTTCCATCTTTTTGTGAATACATCAAATCAGACAGCATATGGAGTTCTTACTCAAGACTGGGCAGGAATAAAAAAACCTGTGGGGTACTGTTCTAAATTACTTGATCCAGTAAGTAGAGGATGGCCTGCTTGTCTCCAAGCTTTGGTAGCTACCGCATTATGAATAGAGGAAGTTCGGAAAATTACCTTTAGTGCTCCTTTAAAAGTGTATACCCCACACAATGTCAGGAGTGTTTTACAACAAAAGGCAGAAAAATGGTTAACGGACAGCCGGATCTTGAAATATGAAGCAATATTAATAGACTCCCCCGATTTAGAACTGAGGGTGACTTCTGCTCAGAGTCCAGCACAGTTTTTGTTTGGAGAGCCATCAAAGGAAGTACAACATAATTGTTTAGAGGTAATTGAGACCCAGACTAAGGTGAGGCCGGACTTAAGAGATACTGAGTTAGAAAATGCAGAAGTGTTATTTGTAGATGGCTCCTCCCGTGTGGTGGAAGGGAGGAGAAAATCAGGATATGCCATAATTAATAAAAATTTAGAACTTATAGAATCAGGACCTCTGAGTCCATCATGGTCAGCTCAAGCTTGTCAGCTGTATGCCCTTTGTAGAGCCCTGGAATTATTACAAGGAAAAAGCGGGACCATATTTACGGATTCTAAATATGCGTATGGAGTAGTCCACACTTTTGGAAAAACTTGGGAGGAAAGAGGTTTAATTAATACCCAAGGAAGGAATCTAATACATCAAGAACTAATAGTGAAAATTTTAAAGGCGTTAAGAAAACCAAAGGAGATAGCAGTGGTACATGTGAGAGGACACCAAAAGGGATTAGATTATCGAACCAGAGGGAATAACGTAGCCGATAGAGAGGCCCAGGAAGCAGCCCTGAGGACTCAGGTCGCTAAAATTAATGTAGTACAAGTACAAGGAGACATTAGTGAAAAAGAACTAGAGGAGAAAGAAAAGAAATTTACCCCTGAGGAACAGGCAAAATTAGAGAAAATAGGAGCTAAGTTAGAACAGGGAAAATGGATGCTGCCCGACGGGCGAGAGATGTTGCCAAAAGCTTATGCCAGGCAAATATTAGAACGCTTACACACACAAACACATTGGGGTACAAAGGCGATAAGTGATCATTTCCTTAAACAATTTGGCTGTATTGGGATTTTTGAAATAGCAAAGCAAATCACGCGAGGATGTTTAACTTGTCAAAAAGTAAACAAGAAAGCGTTTCGACAAGCAGCCACGGGAGGAAGGAAAACAGCTTATAGACCTTTTGAAAGAATACGAGTCGATTTTACTGAATTGCCTAAGGTAGGGAGAATAAAATATTTACTAGTACTAGTAGATCATTTAACACAATGGGTAGAAGCTTACCCTGTAGCACGAGCTACGGCACAGATGGTAGTAAAAATCTTATTAGAACACTTAATACCTAGATATGGGATAATCCAGTATATTGATTCTGATCAGGGCACACATTTTACTTCTAAAATAATAAAATTATTATGTCAATCATTAGGTATTCAATGGGAATACCACACTCCGTGGCACCCACAAAGCTCAGGGAAAGTAGAAAGAATGAATCAAACAATAAAACAGCAATTGGCTAAATTAATGATTGAGACACAGATGTCCTGGACGAAATGCCTACCATTGGCACTATTAAACATAAGAACTAAGCCACACAGTGAGACTGGATTATCGCCATATGAAATGTTATATGGAATGCCTTACTCCCAAGGGATGCCCCTGGGGAACAACGTGGTTGAAGATTATAGTATCCAAAAATATATAATATCCATTGGAAAAAGGTTAAAAGAACTAGGAGAGATTGGGATGATGGCTCAAACACCACCATTAGGATTTGACACATGTGTCGCGAGTGAAAGGTCCAGTGAAGGAGTGGAGAGTCACATCTGAGCCCGGAGAAGCCAAGCTAACCATCAGACGAACTTAAAGAGACCTTCATCAAGAAGCATAAGCCAAGTTGCTGTGGGAATTTCATTGTAACTACTCCTGTAGAATTAGTGGACAGGGATAAATACCTATTAGGAAAGGTGATTTAGTCCATTGTGTAAACGGTGTTGTTTATTTTTAAGGGCAAAGTGTTCTACATGTTTTAAAATATATCATTTTCCAAAAAAGAAGTCAAGGATCTAGGAAACAGTTTAGAATTTTTGTGCATTCGCTGTGGGGCCCCCACTCCCCTATATAACCTACCATGGGTTAGGCTTTATTGTTGTCAATTTAATCAAAGAGTGCTTCTTGATTAAAGGTTACCCCTTAAAAGATTAAGGAAGAGGGCAAGACCGGAGGGGAACGAGTGGTGCGGCTTGAAAGGTCTGCCAAGGGCTGCAACCCCTTCGGGCTGTGACCGCCGATCACTATGGCCCTGACCGGACCTCTTCTGGTCCTCTTTGGGGTAAGCTCCTTGACTCTGGTTATGGCAAACAACTGCAGCCAGTGCGTAGGAACTACTAGGAGGGGACGGGTAAGTTCCCAGACTTTGGTTTATAATATCGAAATAAAAGAAAGAATAAGGGATTCGGTACAGCACAGACTACTATTTAACTCATTTTATCATGAAATAGAAACAGGAGTGGAATAGGAAATTCCCACAGTTGCTAAAAATCTCTTTGTAAATCTTGCTGAAAACATTGCTAAGTCATTAAATGTAACTAATTGTTATGTTTGTGGTGGAACAAGCCAAGGTGAACGATGGCCATGGGAGGCTATGGAGAGCAACATTAGTAATCCTCAAATATGGAAAACAATGCGAGACAAAATACCAAGATGAGAACTGCTTTGTACCAAAATCGTTTAGCCTTGGATTATTTGCTAGCACAAGAGGGAGGTGTTTGTGGGAAGTTTAACCTTAGTAATTGTTGTTTAGAAATTGATGATGAAGGGGAAGCTGTAAATGAACTTGTAAAAGAAATGAAGAAAATTGCACATGTCCCGGTTCAGACTTGGACTGGAGTCGACCTAAAAGGATTCTGGGAAAACTTTACGGGAGGTGATCGGCTTACTAAAATTGGGATTGTTATATTGGGGGCATTTGCAGGATGTTAATAATTCCATGTTTTATACCTTGTTTTATTAGACTAATACACTCAGTTATACAAGGAACGCAGATGGCTACAGAACCTGTTGATTCAGAACCAGGGAAAGAGAAAACTCTTTCCCTGATGATACTAAAGACAAAAGAAGATTCCAAACTAATACCCATTCGGCAAGTATTAACTCGGTTGGAAACAAAAACACGAATCAATGCCATAGAAAAAGAAAATGGGGGATTGTGAGATGTGCTTAACTGATTCGTGTCAGTGTGGAACAGTGTTAGGGCCACAGGGTGAAGTGTGACCTTTGACTGTTTTGTCTGTGTGGCCGCAGACGAGACGGAGTGTCTGTCGTGTCTGTGTTTTGCAGGAGCCACCTGGCGAACATTCTAGAATACCACCCTAAACCGGTCCTGTTGTTATCTGCATAGTGACCTGTAAGGGAGGGGATACACCCATTTTTGGCAAGGGCCAACCATTTTAGAGGCAGTTATGAATATGTATTAGTATAGGAGATATAAACCAAAAATGGGGTCTGTAAGGGGTGTGTCTTGGTTGGGCAGAGACTCGTGGCACACCCAGCGCTGTTTGCTTGCCTTTGTTCCTTTAATAAATTATAAATTCTAATTGGAATCCTGTTTGCGATTAAATCATTTATCACAATGGGGTGAAATCCTCTTGGCGGCCGGTCACCAGTGGTGTCCCTCAGGGCTCAGTTTTGGGGCCGGCTTTGTTTAATGTCTTTGTCAATGATGTGGATGAGGGGATTGAGTGCACCCTCAGTAAGTTTGTAGATGACACCAAACTGGGTGGGGGTGTTGATCGGCTTGAGGGTAGGAAGGCTCTCCAGAGGGACCTGGGCAGGCTGGATCGATGGGCCAAGGCCAACTGTATGAGGTTTAATAAGGCCAAGTGCCAGGTCCTGCATTTCGGTCACAACAACCCACAGCAACGCTACAGGCTTGGGGCAGAGTGGCTGGAAAGCTGCCCGGCAGAAAAGGACCTGGGGGTGCTGGTGGACGGCCAGCTTAACATGAGCCAGCAGTGTGCCCAGGTGGCCAAGAGGGCCAACAGCATTCTGGCTTCTATCAGGAATAGCGTGGCCGGCAGGAGCAGGGAAGTGATGGTGCCTCTGTACTCGGCACTGGTGAGGCCCCACCTCGAGTGCTGTGTTCAGTTCTGGGCCCCTCTGGACAAGAGGGACATTGAGGTGCTGGAGCGTGTCCAGAGGAGAGCTACCAGGCTGGTGAGGGGTCTGGAGACCAGGGCATATGAGGAGAGGCTGAGGGAGCTGGGCATGTTTAGCTTGGAGAAGAGGAGGCTGAGGGGAGACCTCATTGCCCTCTACAACTCCCTGAAAGGAGGGTGGAGAGAGGTGGGGGTTGGCCTCTTCTCCCAGGGGAATAATGACAGGACCAGAGGAAATGGCCTGAACTTGCGGCAGGGGAGGTTTAGGTTAGATATTAGGAAGAATGACTTTACTGCAAGAGTGGTCAGGCACTGGAACAGCCTGCCCAGGGAGGTGGTTGAGTCACCATCCCTAGAGGTGTTTAAGAAACATCTAGATGTGGCACTTCAGGGCATGCGCTAGTGACAGAGATTGTAGGTTGTTTGGTTGGACTCGATGATCTCCAAGGTCTTTTCCAACCATGAAGATTCTGTGATTCTAAGATCAGGAGGGGGATGCCCTCAGCGTAGGAGCTTCCTGGGGGAATGGAGATCCTCTAGGGGTCGGGCAGCAGATTCGGTGAGCCCTTTTGGGTGAGGGGACACTGCAGGGTTCAAACAGACCCAGAAGTTTCTGTGGGTTCCTGGGGCCGGCTTCTGAGCACAGCTGCCAGATGTGCCAACAGAGGTGATGCTCACCTGGATCTCCTACATGCAATCAGGGAAAAAAGGATCAGGGCTGTGATAATGGAGTGGCAGCCTTGGCTGCAGTGTCCATGAAGTAGCGGGTTCTCAGCTCCCCAGGGGAGCAAGCAAGGAGAGACACAGAGTGCAGACAGCAGGTCTCAGAGGGGAAGACCTTGAAGTAACAACCGAAAGGCCGCAAGAAGGTCTCCCCGGAGCCTTCTCTGCTCCAGACGGGTTCCATCCCTCCGATCATTTCTGTGGCATTCCTCTGGCCCGTTCTGTGAGGCAGCAGCAGGAATGCAGGGAGCTCTGCCTGGGGACAGACAGACTCGGCTGGGAGCTGAGGCGTCAACAGGAGAGGACAGAACAACCTGGGAAACTGGCAGCTTTGTGGCGGGTGAATGTCTGCTCCAGACTTCATACCAACAAACAAGCAACAGCTAGTCAGGGATGTAAAAGCCAGGGCTAAGAAGGTAGAGTTGAGGCTCCTGAGAGAAAGGAAAAAGGCCGAGAGCAGGAGACGTCTGGAGAGCAGGCTTTGGCCTGCTGGGGGACTGGCTTGGAAGAATCCTGTGGGATACGGCCCTGCGGAGAAGCAGGGTGCGGAGGGCTGCTTGAGGATCTCCTCTTCACGCTCCACAATGGCCCGCCTTGACATTCAGAAAGGACGGCGTGGATGAGAAAGAAGCTGCTGACAAAACCCAAGCCTGAAGAGGAAGCACAGAGGAGGTGGAAGCTGGCTGCCTGCCAGCCTCAGGGGTTTTGTGTTTCCATACCGGAGACAGGCAGTTGTGTGTGCGTGTGCTTGTTTGTGTGGGGGGGAACTGAGGGATGAGGAGATCCTGGGGCCGGCTTCTGGATAGAGCATCTACAACCAGCTCCTGGAGGGATCCATTTTCTCTGTGTGTCTATACAGGTCTATATTTCCCACTGACGTAGTCTGCCATACAGGCAGCGCACCGTACCAATACCCTCACCGGTATTTTGGTGATGGTTGTCACGGTACTTCCTACTTGAGTCGGAAATTCTATTGACCTAGTACCTCCTTTAATTGTCTATCGTGGCCTGCAACTCCTCAGGTTATCTTGTGAGAGACAGCACCACCAGGGTGAGCCATCAGCATAGAAACATTGACAGCCGAGCAAATGGATCTTCATTCCAGGGCAATGGAGCTTCACTTCAGGGGAACCGTGAGAAACTCTGGGATATGGCCAAGAGAAACCTCCAGAAGTTTACAAGGAGAAGTGTCCGGTCCTGCACTGAGGGGGAGGAAGGTGCATCAGAGCCCGCTGGGACCTAACGTGCTGAGCAGTGGTCCTGAGGAGAAGGTGCTGGGAACTGGAGTGGCCCCCCAAAGAAAAGTGTCCCCCTGTGTGCAGCTCCCCATTTTGGAGGAGTGGGGAGGAACTGGAGAGTGCCCAGAGGAGGTCTGCCCAGGTGTGGTTCAGCGTATAGTGCACATGCGCTGCGTGGGGAGGCTGAGGAATGTGGGCTTCTTTGGCCCCATGGTGGAGAGGCTCTGGGCAGGACAGGGGTTGCTCGAAGGACGGTTTCAGAGATGATGGGGCTTTTCTTCTTCGTGGGAGACCACATGAGAAAGAAAGAAAGAATGCCAGAACTTGTAGCTTGGGAGGTTTAAACAGGAAACGGGAGAAAGAAACGTCACTCCAAGGGCAGTGCTGTGGAAAAGGCGGCCATCCAGAAAGAATGTGGATCAGCCCGTGGCTTTGTGTCTAAAGACATATCCCCGAAGGATGGCGAGACTTCAGAAAGCTTAGTGAGTTGCTCAGGCGAGAGCAAGGTGGAGAAGCAGGGGAGACGTCTGCAGCCTGCAGGGAACATGCCCAGGTGTGGAACACAATAGGACAGCCTGCGGTGGTTTCAACAGTGTGGGGCTGTTGAAATGTGAAAAGCCCCCAAGAGATCCAAGGTCTTAATCTCCGTGTCTGTGACTGTCACCTCTGCCACTGATGCCTATAAGGAGTACAAGAGCCTGATGGCCTCCTCGTCCCCACCTGGGAGCCTGGGAGGTGTCCTGCTGTCATTCTGCACGTGTCATTGCACCTCCCTTCCCACATCATCCGCATGGAAGAGCAACTTGGAAGACATCATCCTGATTATGGAACAGGTCATCCTGAGTGCCATTATGTGGCACATGAAGAACAACCAGGCGATCAGGCACAGTCAGCATGGGTTCATGAAAGGCAGGTCGTGCTTGACAATCCTGATCCCCTTCTAAAACAAGGTGACCCGCTGAGTGGATGAGGGAAAGGCTGTGGATGTTGTTTACCTGTCTTGACACAGTTTCCCACAGTGTTCTCCTGGAGAAATTGGCTGCCCATGGCTTGGATGGGCGTACGCTTCGCTGGGTGAAAAACTGCTGGGACAGCCGGGCCCAATGAGTGGTGGTGAATGGAGCTCAATCCAGTGGGCGGCCGGTCACAAGTGGTGTTCCCCAGGGCTCAGTACGGGGGCCGAGTCTCTTTAAAATCTTTATCAATGATCTGGACGATGGGATCGAGTGCCCCCTCAGTAAGTTCACAGATGACACCAAGTTGGGTGCGTGTGTCGACCTACTCGAGGGTAGGAGGACGTTGCAGAGGGACCTGGACAGGCTGGATCGATGGGCCGAGGCCAAGGGCATGAGGTTCAACAAGGCCAAGTGCCAGGTCCTGCACTTGGGTCACAACAACCCCATGCATCGCTACAGGCTTGGGGAGGAGTGGCTGGAGAGCTGCCTGGCAGGAAAGGACCTGGGGGTTTTTTGGTTGACAGGCATCTGAATAGGAGCCAGCAGTGTGCCCAGGTGGCCAAGGCGGCCAACAGCATCCTGGCCTGTATCAGGAACAGTGTGGTGAATTGGACCATGGAAGTGATCGTCCCTAGTCACTAGTTCAGGTTGCTCCAAGCTCCTGACCTTGGACACGTCCAGGGATGGGGCATCCACAACTGCAAGCCATTGCCCCTTGTTCTGCTATTACAGGCCCTGGTAAAAAGTCTCACTCCATCTTTCTTGGCCTATGACCACTGTGATTTCATCTGCAAACACTGTGGAGAGAGCCCAGAGATCTCCCAAGACAGGGTTTGGAGGCCTCAAGCACTTGACCAGTATCTAGAGGCTGAGAGCCCTGGGCTCAGTGGTTTGGAGACTGGGGACGGTATAGGAGGAGCCTGAGCGTGCTGGAAGGGTGCTTTCAGAGCTGGTGGAGCTTTTCTTCCTAGTGGAAAACAGCCTGAGAAAGAAAGAACTCCCCAACATGCAGGTGGGGAGGTGCAGCCTGGCCACGAGGAGACAGAAAAGTCACTCCAAGGGCAGTGCTGTGGTGCAACACGCCACCCAGAAGGAGTCTGGATCAGCCCAAGGCTTTGTGTTTCAAGGAAGAGCCAGGGAGGATGGAGAGATCTCAGCAAAGGAAGGTGACAGCAAGATGGGGCAGCCGGGTGGATGACTGCAGCCTGCAGGGAAAGAGGCAGAGGTGATGGGACACCGTAGGACAGCCTGTGGTGGAGAAGATAGAGGGATGTGGCAAAGCTGGAAGTCCCCTAACAGAGCCAGCCTCTTCATGTCTTGGGCTACGGCTGTTGTCTCTGCCACTGATGCCTCTGAGACAACCAGTCCTTCCAGCACTGGGGTCTCGTTGCCTCCTTGTCCATACTCAGGAGCCTGGGAGGTGTCGTACCATAGTCCTGCCCTTGGCATTGCACATCTCCACATCCCACTGTCCCAGGAAGAGCCCTGAGGAAGGAGTGAGGGAGAGGATCTCCCTTCCTGGGGGCTGGGGGTCAGGCCTTGGCCCTTTGGGCGATGGAGTCAGGGCTTGGCCCTTTGCATTAATGAAACACATCCACGTTTACCCAGCATCAGAGTCACCTTCAACTTGCTTTTCCCGACCTGCCATCGCTGCCTCCAGTTTTCTGCTGTAACCGGACCCTGGGGGCAATTCCTCAGTGGGACCCATCAACACCACAAGAAACTTTGGAGTTTGAACCCGACTTTGACTCCTTGAGAGGTTCCTTCAACTTCCTCGCAGCGTCTGACGTTCACGGACTCGGCCTCGAACCCACCGGAGGGGGTCTCTCTAGTTGCTGCCCCCCCAGAGAATCACAGAAGATGCCGAGTTGGAAGGGACCCACAAGGCTCAAGTCCAACTCCCTGCTCCTCACAGAAGCACCTAAAACTGAACCATATGACAGAGACCGATGTCGGATGCTCCTTGACCTCTGGCAGGCTGGGTGCTGGGACCACTCCCCTGGGGAGCCAGCAACCGACCACCCTCTCAGTGAAGAGCCTTTGTCTCACGTCCAGGCGGAATTTCCCCCGATGCAGCTTCGTTCCGTTTCTTCGTGTCCTGCTGCTGGTCACCAGAGAGAGCAGATCAGCACCTCCCCCTCCGCTCGTGTCCACACGCGTGTCCATTCACCTCCCCGCCTGTCTACGCGTGTCCACACACCCCCGCAGGCTTCCACGCATCTCTGCACACGTGTCCATACGCCTCCACACGCATCCCCTCCCAACCACACGCCTCCACACGTGTCCACTTGCATGTCCACACACCCCCACAGGCTTCCACGTGTGTCCGCACATGTGTCCACACGCCTCCACATGTGTCCACTCGTGTCCACAGGCCTCCACATGTCCACACGCCACCACTCCTGTCTCCACACATGTCCACACACCCACATGGGCTTCCACACGTGTCTGCATGTGTCCACATGTGTCCACACACCTCCACACGTGTCCACTCTTGACCACAGGCCTCCACACGTGTCCACACGCGTGTCCACACACCCCCACAGGCTTCCGCTCCTGTCTCCACACGTGCCCACACACCTCCAGACGCCTCCACACCCCACCGTGCGTGGCCACACACATGTTCACATGCCTCCACACGCCTCAGACCGACCCCCCCCCCACCATCTTGGTGCCCCCTCACGTCCCCTCCTGTCCCCCGTGGGGTGGCCCCCTCCCCGACCCACGCGTGTCCCCACTGTGGGGGATCTCCGTGTGTCCCCCCCTCTGCCTCCTGGCCCCCCCCACTAGGGTGTATCCCTGCCCCCCCCCCGAGTATCTCGGTGCCCCCCGTGTCCCCAGTGGGGGTCCCTGTGTTTGTCCCCCCCTCCGCGTGTCCCCCCCGAAAGGGTCTCCTCCTGCCCCCCCCCCCCCGCCGTGTATCTCGGTGCCTGCCGTGTTCCCCGCGGGGGGGGGGGAGTCCTCGTGCCCCCCCCGACCCCCCCTGTGTCCCCGCAGGCTGAAGGGGGCTTTGGGGGGGGGCCCTGGGGCTGTTGGGGGTCGAGTTCGTCAGGTTCTTCTCGGGGGTCTCCATGTTCCAGCCCGGGCAGAGCCTCTTCTGTATCCTGGGGGGGCCTGGAACCGGGGGGGGGAGAGGGACCCCAAAACCCGGGGGGGACACCCTAAAAATGGGGGGCTCTAAAACTGGAGGGGGGGCCTGAAATAGGAAACCCCAAACCCAAACCGCGGGGGGACCCCCTGAAATGGGGGGGACCCCAAAACCGGGGGAGGCCCTGAAACGGGGGGGGACCCCGAGATGGGGGGAGGGGGGAGGACAAAACATGGGGGGTGACCCTGAAACATGGTGGGGCCCGAAACATGGGGGAGGTGAAACACAGAAGGGGGACAGGGCCCGAAATGGTGGTGGGGCGGGGGGAGGGGGGTGTGATTTTACCTGACGTGGGGCAGCGCCGGGGCCTGGCCCTGGCCCTGCTGGAGGACTGGGACGGCGGCTCCTTCTGGCTCCTTCTGGCTCCTCTTCGGCCTCTGCAGGTGGGTCGGGGGGGGGGGGGGGGGGGGCCTTTTTTGGGTGGCCAGGGCTGAGGGGGCGTGGTCAGCGCCGGAGGGGGCGTGGCCAGAAGCGCGCCCCGGGGGCGCGGCTGCGCGCGGGGCGCGTGGGCGGCGCGTCAGCGGTTGCCGCGGCAACGTGAGGCCCGGCGCGCGCGGCGCGGGATGGGGGGGATCCGGGGGAGGGTCCGGGGCGGTCCCGGGGGCGGGGAGGGGGGGTCCGTGGTGGCGATTGGGGTAGACGGGACCGCGGGGGGGGGGCCCGGGCTCCATGTTGGGGGGAGGGGTTTGGGGTGGGGGAGGGGTTTTGGGGGTGGGGGACGGGCTGGGGGTGGTGTTTGGGGGTGGGGGAGGGGCTGGTGTTTGGGGGATGGGGGTGGGGTTTTGGGGGGTGGGGGAGGGGCGGGGGAGGGGTTTTGGGGATGGTGGAGGGGCTGGGGTGTTGTTTGGGGGTGGGGGAGGGGTTTAGGGGATCCTGTGCCGGGGGGGGGTGTGTGTTTGGGGGGGGTCGAGCGCAGGGTGGGGGTTGGGGGGAGGGGTTTGGAGGGTGGGGGATGGGAGGTCGAACCCCCGAACCCCCCTTAATTCCCCCCCCGACCCCCTCCCCAGCCCCGATGCCGCCCCGGGGGCTGCTGGTCCCCGCCCGGTTCCTGGCCCTGACGGCGCATCTGGTGCTGCTGGTGCTGCTGGGCGGGGACACGGTGAGGGGCGGGGCCAGCGGGGGAGGGGGCGTGGCCAGAGCGGGGGGCGTGGCCGGGGCAAAGGGCGGGAGCGGGGAGAAGGGGCCGGGGGCGTGGCCAAAGCGAGGGGCGTGGCCACGGCGAGGGGGCGGGGATGGGGAGAAGGGGCGTGGCCTCGGCGAGGGGCGGGGGGACACGGGAACACGTGGCGGGGGGTGGCGGGGGGGGGGGTGGGGGTGGTGGGGAGGCGGAGGCGGGGACGCGTGTGGCCGCATGCCCGCGCACGCGTCATCACGCCTGTGCTCATGACGTCACATGGCTCCACGCGTGTCCAGCCACGTGTCCACACGACTCCCCACCCCCCGAGGACAGGCCACCCACACTGGGGTGTGCCCGGGGGGGGGGGGGGGGTGTCCGTGTCCGTGTCCCCCCCCCCGCACACCCATGTGTCCCCCCCCGTGGCCCCCCCCCCCCCCGAGGACTCCCCCGTCCGGGCCTCGCTGCCCCCCGACTTTTCGGCGGAGGAATACGCCCGTGCCCAGCGGTGGTGAGGCCCCCCCACATGTGCCCCCCCACATGATCCCCCCCCCCGGCTTCTCGGTGGCCCGCACACCCCCCCCGTGTCCCTCCGCCTCCTGTCCCCCCCCAAGGGTGACTCTGTGCCCCCCCAGTGTGCCCCCCCACGTCCCCTCCTGTCCCCCGTGGGGCGCCGCCCCCCCCGACCCACTCGTGTCCCCACTGGGAGGGTCCCCGTGTCCATCCCCCCCCCTCCGACCCCCCCGTGTCCCCGCAGGCTGTGGGGGGCCCTGGGGGGGGCCCTGGGGCTGCTGGGGGTCGAGTTCGTCGGGTTCTTCTCGGGGGTCTCCATGTTCCGACCCGGGCAGAGCCTCTTCTGTATCCTGGGGGGGGCCCAAAACCCGGGGGGGGACACCCTAAAAATGGGGGGGCCCTAAAACTGGGGGGGGGCCCTAAAACTGGAGGGGGGGAGGGGCCTGAAATGGGGGACCCCAAACCCAAACCGTGGGGGGAGGCCCTGAAACGGGGGGGGGACCCCGAAATGGGGGGGACACACAGGAAACACGGGGGGTGACCCTGAAACATGGGGGGGCCCGAAATATGGGTGTGGGGGGGCAAAACATAAGGGGGGACAGGGGCCGACATGGGAGGGGGGCCAAAAACCGGGGGGAACCCCAAAAGGTGTGGGGGGGTCCGAAATGAGGGGGGGATCCCTGAAATGGGGGGCGAGACACCCCAAAACCGGGCGGGCTGCCATCAGGGAGGTTCCTCCCCCCTCCAAAGGTCGCGGGGGGGGCCCTGCCAGGCCCGGGGGGGGGCGGGTTTCGCCCAATTCCGCCCTGTGGGGGGGTGCCCGGGGGAGGAGGGGCCGCCCCCCCCCATTTTTGGGGTGATTTTCCCTGACGTGGGGCAGCGCTGGGGGCCCACGTGGCGGCTGCCCTGGGCCTGGCCCTGGCCCTGCTGGAGGATTGGGACGGCGGCTCCTTCTGGCTCCTCTTCGGCCTCTGCAGGTGGGTCGGGGGGGGGGCGGGGCGGCTTTTTTGGGGTGTTCCCCCCCTTACACCCGACTGACACCCCCCATTTCCCCCCCCCGCAGCGTCCCCCCCGCTGTCACCGAGGCGCTGCTGCTGGTCTCCATTCTGGGGTGCAGGAGAAGAGCCCTCTGAGCCCCGGGGTGGGGGGGCGTCGGTGTCCGTCCCCCCCCGCAACCCCCCCGGGGGTCCCCAATATGCGCTGACCCCCTCCCCCCCCCCCGCGTGCCCCCTCACCCCCCCGCAACTTCCACCTCCGTGTTGAGAAATTAAAGGGTTTAGCGCGGGAAAGCGCCAGCGCGCCACGGCTTTGGCGCGGAAAAAGGGGGCGGTGGCCCCGCCCTCATGCAAATGAGAGCCGCGGGGCAGGCTGGGAGCGCGCGGGAGCCGGGAAGGAGGGGATTTTTGGGGATCGGGAGGGGGATGAGGGAAGGGAATGGCGGGAGACGGCGGGGGGCGTCAGGGGAGTGCGGGGGCGGGCGGAGGGAGGGGGTTGGTGGGGGTCGCTGTTGGGTAGGGGGTGGTGGCGGGTTCCCGCCCCGGCGGGGTGGGGAGGTTGGTTATCGTCAGTGCGGTACATCCTGGCCTGCCCCGCTTTGCGGGCACCATGTGATGAGTGTGGCGTGATGACGTATGATTGCGTGCCGTTTCGAGGGGCGGTGGTGGGAGATGGGCAACAGCCCGGCGTCCCTTCGGAGTCTCTGAGTGCGCCTGCGCGGGGCCGGTAGGACGGTGGGTGGTGGCGGGGAGCCGCGGAACGGCCGCGTGTGCGGGGGCCCTGCGGGTGCGAGTGACACCCCTTGCGCCCCGTACGTGCCCCACCCCATGGACATCTGCTCTGCCGCATAGGCCTTCCCCCCGCCCCACAGAGACCCCTTCAGCCCCATACATCACCGACCCCGTGGACATCTGCTCTGCCCCATAGGTCCCCCCCTGCCCCACACGCCCCCCCTTGTGCCCTCCACTCTCCGCACTGGGACCCCACTCCCCCGCTCTCCGGTTTCTCCCGTTTCTCCCAGTTTCCCAGTTGGCAGCTCCCAGCCCCGTCACGCCGGTGCCCATCGGCACCACTCGCGTGTCCCCCCCAGGGACCCTCCGGTGCAATTCTGTGGTTCTCTGGGGCGGAAGAAGCTGTTTCTGCAGCGGCCCCCGGCCAGGCAGGAGCGTGTCTCCCCTCCCCGCCGTTGGCGGGGGCTGGGTGATGGTCTCCGAAGGAGACGGAGGAGAGGGAAGGGTGTGGGTGAGGGCATGGGAAAGGGTCCACGGGAAGGAGGGGGACGTGGGGTTTTGGCGACGTGGGCTCTAGGGACATCGATTTTTATGGATACGGGGTATTGGGGGACATGGGGTTTTGGGGGACGTGGGTCTCTGGGAACTCCTCCAATGGTTGGGGCTCTCTCCGGAATCCAGACGCCATTTGTCCTTCCTCTCGTGGCGTGTCGACACCAAGAGGCTTTTCCCTGGGGAACGCTGGCTCCAAGGTGCCATCCCCGAGCCAGAGGTGGCGGATGGGCAGCGCCGGGGACAGGCGCGGGGCCACCACAGCCCAGGGAGAAGAGCTGCCTCGGGGACTAGCGGGAGAGACCCACCAAGTGCCGGCCCTTCCTGCCCCCCCCCCCAAAAGGAGGGAATTTCCCACAAATTGGGAATGGGGGGAATTCCCGGGAGAGGAATGGGATGGGGAATTCCCGGGAGAGGTTGTGAGCTCAGGCGCCAGCACCGCGCGGAGCCGAGGGGCGAGTTCCAGCCCGGCTCCCACGGAGCTCTCTCCCAAGGGGGGCCCGTGACGAGCCCGCGCCGGCGTTTCCGTCCTGTGCCCCCCATCTCTCCCCGGCCCCCTCCTCTCCCGAGACGCTCTGGCCCAGTTGGCCACTTCCAGCCCCCCCGGGGGCTCCTCGGAGCGGCCTTTTTGGGGCGGTTCCGACCGCAGCCGGCGCCAAACCCCGCTCCCGGACATCGCAGGAGCCCCCCGGCGGGGACGGAGCTGGGTCACGAATCCCTGGGGGATTCTCCGGGTTCCCGAGGCTCCTCCCCGACCCGCGATGCCCCAGAGAAGGGGGTGGGCTGGGGGGGGGCGGTTGGGGAAGGCAGGTGGCCCGGCGTGGGGCTCCGAAATGGCCGGGGAACCCCCCGGAGGGCTGAGTCCGTGGGGCAGGCGCCCAGAGGTCCAGGCCGTCCCTCCACGCTCCTCTCCTGCCCCACACCACGGGGAGAGGGGCCACGGAGGGGGGGCCACGCGCAGGCAGACGCGGAGCGAAGCTTTGCTGAAGGAGTTTATTGATGGCGAGAGGGCAACGGTCCGGGGCTCCCGGGGGTCGGGGGGGGCCATCCAGGGATGACCATCTCCTCGTGCCGCTGGGGGGGGACGGGACGAGGGCGTCACCGCCGGTTCCAGTCCTGGAAGACAGAGCCCGGCGTGAGACCCCCCCGGCGTGCGCCGGGCCAGGAGAGCGGCCGCGTCCCCCCCGTCTCCCTGCAGAGCCCTGGGGACGGAGAAGGGACCCGGAGCCCCCCACGCACCCAGGGCAGGACCTGGCTCTCCTGAGCCCCACGAGGCACCCCCAGCCCCTCGCCCGGCGTGGCCTTACCCGGGGACGCCCCGAAACCTCCCCGAGCCCCGCCCGGCCCCCGTGGGCATCCTGGGGGGCACCAGAGCCCCCCGCCCGGCCGCGGCGGGGCCCCGGGCAGTCCGTGCAACGCCCCTCGGGCGCGGGGACCGGCAGGGCAGCGGCTGCGTCCCGCTGGCCTGGGGACACGCGTCGCCGCCGTCCCCTCTGCGTCCCGCTCCCGCGGCCCCGGCGGTCCCGGCCCCGAGGGCTCGGGGACCCCCTGGGGCCCAGGACCCTCCGTGGGGCTGGAGCGGCCGGGACGTCGCTCACCTAGGCCTCGGCCGCCTCAGCCATGCGTCTCTGGCGCGCCAGCTCCAGCAGCTTCTCAGCCCCGGGGGCCTGGGGAGACGGGGGGGTCAGGGAGGCGCTGGGAAAGCCCTGGGGGGGCTGGGGGCGAGTGGGCTCCCAGTGCGGGCACTGGGGGGAGTGGGGTCCCAGTGGAGATACTGGTGGGAGGGGGGTGGGGTCCCAGTGCAGGCACGGGGGAGGGAGCGGGATCCCAGTGGAGATAACTGGGAGGGATTGGGGTCCCGGTGCAGGTACCGGGGGGCAAGTGAGATCCCAGTGCAGATACTGGTGGGAGGGGGTGGGGTCCCAGTGCAGACACTGGAGTGTCGAGTGGGGTCCCAGTGCAAGTACTGGGGAGGGAGCGGGATCCCAGTGGAGATACTGGTGGGAGGGGGTGGGGTCCCAGTGGAGATACTGGGGGGGGAGTGGGGTCCCAGTGGAGATACTGGAGTGTCGAGTGGGCTCCCAGTGCAGGTACTGGGGCGCACTGGGATTCTCTGGAGCGCGGTGGCCATGGGAGGGAGGGTCTGGGGGCAGCAGAGCTGGCTGTACCTACCGCAGCCCTCTTCACTCGCCCAAAGCCGATTCCCCCCTGCGGAGAGACCGTGGGGTCGCCCGGGTCACTGGGATGTCCCCAGCCCCGGCGAGCAACGGGGGGACCGAGCGGCCCCCCCCAGTTCCGCAGACCGGGCGCCCTCCCAGCCCACCCGCCGCTTACCCCGATGCAGTAACCTCCGCTCGCTTCGAAGGCCTGGGGAGAAAGAGCGCAGCGGGCGCTGGAGGGGACCGTGGCGGGGCCAGGGGGGACGACACAGGCTCCCCCCGGCCCCAAGGCTTCCCAGGAAAAGGCCTTCTGCTGCCCCCCAGCACCGTCCCCCCCCAGGTTTCACCTCACGCGAGGACCAGGGGTGAGGACGGAGACGAAGGAACCGCGGGGAGTTCAGGAGCCCCAGAGAGGACGGGGCGGGGGGTGGTGGGGACGCAGCGATGGGGTGCGGGGGCGGTCGGCGGGACCCCCGAGGGCCGGGGACTCTGGAGGGCCGGGGGGGCGTGGGACGGACGGGAGAAGGAAGGAGCCCAAGCGGAGGGGCCATGGGGGCTCCGAGGCGGTGGCTGGGGGGGGCAGAGGGGGAGGAGAGCAGAGGAGCTCGACGAGGGGACGGCGCGGGGGGACGGCGGGGTCGGGCAGGGGCTGCGGGGACACCGCTGCCGGGGAGAGGGGGGAAGGCGAAGGGCTGAGGGGGACGAGGGGAAGAAAGACCTCGGCAGCGACGGAGAGGTGGGACACGGAGCGCGTCCCCGGGGGGAGACGGCAGCGGGGCCCAAAAGGACGGGACTCGGGGGTGCCGGGGGGGGATGGGACGGATGTGGGGGCGCCGAGACGAGAGGCCGAGCCAAGGGCTTTCGTGTCCCCCGCTGCGGCGGAGCCGGCGTCCCCCAGCCCGGCCCCGGCCCGCGGCCCTGGGGACCCACCTGGGCATCCTCCGGGGTGCAGAGCAGGACGGCGAAGAGCAGGGCCAGGCTGAGCACCGCCACCTTCATCTTCCTCTGCCGTGCGGAGAGTCCCGGCTGTAGCTGGGGAAGGCGAAGGGGCAGATTTATCCCCCCCGGGACTCCTGCTCGTCCCTCCCCGCCCCGAGAGCCCCCGGGGCAAAGCCGGCCTTGGCAGAGACACCGGCCCTGGCCACCAGCCCAGCCCCGGCACGGAGTCACCTCCGTCCCGGCACCGGTCCAGCGTGGTCCACCGGTCCCACTGCTCCATCATGAGACCGGCCTCCAACAGCCCCCAAAGCCAGAACCCCCCCAGCTCCCCGTACCCCTCACCCCCAGACCCCCATCTCCCCACGTCCCTCACCCCCAGACCCCCATCTCCCCGTACCCCTCACCCCCAGACCAGCCTTTCCCTCCAGGGCCCCCCAGGGGTGACAGCACCCTCCAACCAGGGCTCTCAGGGCAGAAATACCTCTGCCTCCTCCCCAGCCCCTTGGGTAAAGGGGGGGCTGGGACCGACCCCTCTTCTTCGGCGCCGGGGACCCCGGGAGGAGGGAACGTGGGAGGGGGGAGGACGGCCGGGGGCAGGGGCCACGGGGCCGGCAGGAGACCGGGGCCTTCGGGCACTGGGGGACACTGGTGGGTGCTGGGCGTGGGGAGGGGAGGGCTCGGCGTGGGGGACGTGCCGGGGGGCGGCCGTGCCCGGCTCCAGCCCGCCCCGTTCCCCAGGCTCCGCGGGACCCAAACCGGTGCCGTTCCCAGCCAGGGCCCCCCCCGGGCAGAGGGGACTGGCCCCTGCCCTGGCCCTCGCCCCGCCACCGCCTGGGGACACCCCGTCCCCCCTCATCCCCGGGGTCCCCCGGGCAGAGCCGGCCCCGAGAGCGGGTCCCAGCGCCCCGGCCCCGGTGCGGCGCTGGCTCCGCTCCCCGCTGGGGCTCGGCCACCGCTCGCCAAAGGCCCTCGTCCCCTGTGGTGTCCTCGGCCTCTGCTGGCCCCGGACGCGGCCGTTCAGAGGGACGCGACGAAGCCTCGGCTCATCCCCGGGCAGCCCCTCGGCGCTGATGGCGGGCACGGAGCCCCCCCGGCGAGAGGAGGGACGTCTGTCCCGCGGCACCTCTGACACCTGCCTGCGCCCCGCGGCACACAGGGCCCTCCAGCCCCCCCGGGGCTTCCCCAGAGCCCGCTCGGGGGCAGAACGGCGGGGGCGACGGCAGCCGGGGCGCCCTCCAGCCCCGCCAGCGGGCAGAGCCCCCGCAGGAGGGCGGTGCTGGGGGGAGCGGGGAGCAGCGGGTGCTGGGGCGCCCCAGCGCCGCGGTCCCTCCTTCCCCGGGGACAGGCCGGCGCCCAGAGGCGGGGGATCTCCCTTTCCCCCTTCCTTCCCCCCGGCTCCTGCCCCAGCCACGACCGTCAGCGGGAGGTGTCCTGAGGCGCACCCCGGCCTTGGGGGGGGGCTGCCCGCAGCCGAGCGCTGTCTGGGGCGGGGACCGAGGGGTTTTGTCCCCTTGCGAATATGGCCGTGGGTCACTTCTCCTACCCCGTGAAGAGCGCACAGCCCAGGAGCCCTCGGGGCTCTCCTGCGCGGCGGCGCCTGCGCCCCAGGATCTCCCCTGGAGCGGGGACGCTCGCTTGAGGTTCTGCTCCTCCGGGCCAGCAGGTTCCTCGCCGCAAGAGGCTCTCGGCGCCGTGCTGACCCCTGAAGTCTTGGCTAAGTGACGTAAGGGTTGATGGCGCGGCTATAATCCCTTAGACATGAACCCTTGGCCAAGCCTGGGGCTCGGATTGGATCCAGCTGCACCTCGACTCCTCTCGGAGAAGGAGTTCGGAAAGCCGGGGGGTCCTTCCCAGCCCCGGGACCCAACGGGAGGGTCTCCCTCGCGGCTCGCCTGGCCCTGGCCCCCGCGCGGTAAATAACCGGGTGCCCCTTGCCATCGAATCCCGTAAAACACTGTCGCCTTCACTGCCGGCTTTGGTAAATGGTGTTTGCTGTTCATCACTATTTCACTGCTGCTCTCCTACGAGTGAAGCTCATCCCTCCGCCGGGGACGGGGCGGTGCCGGGGGAGCAGCCGGACAGCCGGGGGGGCTGCTCTCCTTGGGGGAGCCCGGGGGTCCGAGCAGCCGGGGTGATGGAGCTGCCTCCCCAGGGGCGCCGCGTCCTCTTCCCTCTCCCCTGCCTGCCCCGCGCTGGCCCTGGCTCTCCAGCCTGGTTTCCTTCACCCCCAGCCCGACCACCGCCACCCCGGGGGCCCTGGGCAGCCCCCTCGGGGCGCTGTGGGGCAGGGACGGCGTGGGGCTCCGCTCGCAGCAGGGAGAGCCGCCGGGGGAAGCCGCACAAGCCGAGCCAGACCTTTTCCAGCAAGCCGGCGCCAACGGAGCTGCTCTCTGCCGTCGTGACGCTCCCGCAATTGGCCCCGGCTGCTCTCTTCAAGGGCGCAAGTGCCCCGAAGGGCAGAGGGAACGGCCGGGACCTCTCCCAGCGGGGACGGCTTCAGGGCGGACGTGGGCATTTTTGGCTCGAGGAGCTCAGGCACCCCGGGTTTTCCCCCCTGCAGACGCACACAGCTCTCAGGGGAGACAAAGAGCGGCACAGAGAGCGACTGATTGGCTTCTGCATAACGTGAGCCACCGCTGGGAGGACATGGGACCGGCAAGGTCTCCATCGGGAGGCGCAGCACGGATCGACGGGTCTCTCTGGGTGGCAGAAGGAACCGCCCGTAACGACCAGCAACTCCACCGGCCGCGCCGAGCAACGGCGGCACCGAACGCCTTGGACTCGCCGCCTGCGCTGAGTTCCCGGGACGTCGGCGTTATCCCGGCAAACCCGCGGGTGCTCCGTAAGGCCGGCGCGTTCCTCTGTAAGCTCGTCCTCTGTTCCCTGCCACAGGAATTCCAGCCACCGCGCTGCGCTGCCCAAGGGCCGTTCGCCCCCTAACCCACCCAGCGGCCCACGGCTGAAAGTAAAACAGCGCTCGAATGGAGTCCGTGGCCCCTGGGGTCGGGGGGGTGGTTTGTGTTTGTAGGAGACGCGGGGTGGGAGTCAAAGGCCGGTGGGAAAAATCTGGACGGGGCTTTGGAAGTCGGCTGGGAGGTTTGCCCGAGTTTCAGCGAAACTGAGGTGTCGCTGGTCGCGTCCCCATGACGGGACAGGCTCCTGTCCCGGCTCGGAAGAAACCCTGTCTGGGGTCATCTGCCCGAGAAGAGGGAAACGAGGGTGCGCTGAGAAGTCAGACACGAGAACCGTCAACGGCTCAGGGCCCTCGTTGACATTAGATGGCATTTCCGAGGGTTAGGGATAAGGTCGTCTCTTCACGAGACACTAACTCTAAATAAGGGATCTCTTGTGGCTCGGTCGTGAAAAGATTGAAGGCGCCTGACTGGAATATTTGCTTTGGAAATGCCCAAAGAGCAGGCAGCCACCTGGCAGATTCTCATTTTGACGGCTTCTGCTTTCTGCGTTATCTGTTGGACAGACAAGTCACCCGGCGCGGAATCATGCACCGCATTTAAACACGCTGGGGTGTTTTTTGCATTCCGGGCCTGTTTTGAAAAGAATCGACGAATCGTAGGCGCTGCCACCATTGAGGAATATGGGATTAGGAGCGGCCGATGAGAGAAACGCAAACCAGCGGGCGGCACTGGATGCCCCTTGACATTCACGGTGGTGTTCGGGGAAGTCCCCTCTGCTGGCTCAGTGGTGGCGACGACGACGCGCTCGGGTGGTTGCGATCGTGAGCCGCGCATTGAAAAAGGTAAATGTCAGCAGTTGGCCGGTTTGACCAAGGGCTGGACAAGAGCCTCCTCAAGGTCGCTCTGAAGGGTGACTGATCCTACCTGTGCTGTCCCCCCGCCGCCTCCTCAGGGGGAGTGCAAGGCCTGTGGCTTCGACAGTTCGTGTCCCAGACAAAACCCCACCGACGCTTCCGAGCGCCCCAAAGTGCCAACACAAACCGGCTTTTAACAAACCCAACAAAAAGGGGCGCAGGGCACAGATCTGGAGGTGACTCCCGTTGAGCGCGAAGGAGAAGTGTCCCGTCAAGGAAAGGTCTTGCCAATCCCCAAACGAGTGGACCACCGTTGAGGGCAGCACCCAGAGGGAACCTCCCATGGGGCCAAGAGCACGTCTGTACCTTTCTCTCTTTTTCCTACAGTCCCTTCTGGGAGGCAGGGGGAGTTTTACCACATTTATTTTCCAAATAAATTTTTATCAGGGTTGCTCTCCTCAGGCTCTGACCCGCAGTGAGGCGTCCCGCCGTTTTACAGAGGGAAAGGGGAGGGAAAGTGCATGTACCGCTTCTTCTTTGGTGGGAACACTTGGTTCGGTGCTCATCGTGCACACTCGGATGGCGCTGGAGCCTGAGCCACAACCCCAGCTCTCCCCTCCGCTGGTTGGAGATGGATCTTCCCCGGGGATGGAGGCGGGAGCGAGTCTGTCTGGGGTCAACACCTGGCACATCGACCCCATGGGAGTGTGAAGCTCTGGTGGACTCCGGTGCAATGTTTGCCTTTCTCCAGTCACTGGGGACTTCACCCGACTGCCATGGCTTTTCAAATATCACGGAGAGTGGCTTGGCAACTCCACCAGCCAGTTCCCTCAGGACTCTGGTGTAGGAATGTGTCTGAGAGAAAATGGTCACGTGAGTCAGCCTCCCTACTATGAGAGATTAGATTAAGAGCAAAACAGGTGGTAGAAGATGGAATTAGTACATGGGAAAAACGGGAACTGAGAAGGTAGAAAACATGTTGTGCTAATGACTAAGCAATTTACTATGTGAATTCTTGTAACCAACCTGATCTGTGAATGAACTGCATGGACAGCGCGTGAACAGAGACTGTAAGCCAATCATATAGCTGCCGCTAGCGCGTGCTCTTATTGCCTGCCTATATCTACGCTGTGTAAACTGGAATAAAGGGAGAACGATCATACTCATATTGAGACTCCATCGTTACTCCGGGTCCGTCTCCCACTCCGACATCTTCCGACATCTGGTAGCAGAGGATGGTTCAGCACAACTGAGTTCTCCGAGACTGCGGTAAGCAGCTAGAGGAGGGGAGTGGGAAACTTCGGCTGGGAGACGTGCTGCTTGGGCGCATCAGCGGGAGCAGACAACGGCGTGAGGTCGCTCCTCACCTCCCAGGCGCAGCTATGGAAACAGAAGCTGCGGCCACGCTACTCGCTGGGATCCTCTCTAAGAGAGGGATTGAAACACCAGCGAAACTGTTGCTCAAACTGATTAAGCCGGGGCAGGAGATGGGGCAACAAGTAACAAAAGAAGAAGGGACAATATTAAGACTTCTCCTGCATATCCTCTCTAAGAGAGGGGTGAAATACGATGAGCGTATGCTCCGAAGGTTGTTAACCTGGTGCAGAGGGAACGGATTCGCACCAGAGCCCCAGACAGGTTTTAAACCAGAAATATGGGAGGCTGTTGGGAAAAAACTGTGGGAAGTGATAAGTAAAGGAGACAAAGAGGCATCACCGTTAGCGACGACATGGTGGTTGGTGTTATCGACCTTACAAGATATGAAGGCAGAGCGAGCCACGGCAGCCGGGGCTTTTGCAGCATTACAACCCACAGGAGGGGGATTGAACAGGCCAAGTCCGAAGGTCTGGGACGATCCCCTGCTGATCCCCTCTGCTCCATCTGAGGCCGATGGAGGAGGCAGAATGTCAGCAGAGAAGGACAGAGCCGGAGCTGTTTGCTCCTGCCATTGCCCGCCTCGCCCCCGCCCCTCCCCAGTCATCTCCCTGAGATAGAAGTGCTGTTTTTGTATGTCTGCTGTGTAAGTGTGTGTGGGCGCCAGCTTATACCTGCTGATCAGCATCTGTGCTACTGTTTGCTTTTTGTTGTGTGCAGTGTCGTTAGGTGACTCCCCTTGAGCAGGTGTTCTGCCCGGTGTGGTACTGTTCTCGTATGCATCTAGGGCTGACACTCCGTCAAGTGAAGAAGTTTGTATATACACAGTGTTTAGACGTAAGGCGAGCGCGCCCCAGGCAGATACACCAGGACGGGCTGTAGAACCGATGGAAGTCCTGAAATATTGGGGGAGTTTTCATGAGCCGACACGTTTACACTCTCGGGAACGGCTCGCCCGTGCAGGGCGTATCGCTGGTTGTTTGTTGTTTGTCTATAAGGTCATGGTTGATTGGGAAAAGGAGTTGAGCCAAAATCTATAGGATGCTCTGTATGAAAATGAGAAACTTAAGGAAAAATGAGAAACTGAGCTCTTGTTGCAAAGGCAGACTTTTATGTCAGTTGTAAGTGATGGGGAAAAAAAAAAAAAGAAAAAAAAAAGAAAAAAAAAAGAAAAAAAAATGAAAAAAAAGAAAAAAAAAAGAAAAAAAAAAGAAAAAAAAAAGAAACCAAACAGGAACAATTAGATGGGAAATGTGCCACGTTAGCACAAAAGTATGCCATAAGCATTACGAGAAAGCATCAGAAAAAGAGAAATAGGACACCTGATTCAAAGCAGTACCATAGAGATATGTTTTTTGTTTTTTTTTTCCTATATGTGTCTATGTTATTGCATGCCTTAGTAGATTGCTCTGTGTTATACCCTGCGAGACTAAAATGAACCCAGCAGAAACGGTCTCTTGAACAAGGGGATGGAATATGGGAAAGCAACGGAAAATCGGCGAGGAGGGTTGTAAATACACTCAAGGGACTCGCACCTGGGTGCTGGAAAACACATATATCACACCAATTGTTATTCAGTCTCAGGTGTTTGCAAGAAGAACATTTGGATGACATAAGCCTGTAATGGACTCACAGACACCTTATCCAGCTGCTTGGGAATCTTGGCCTGTTGTGGAAGAAGATCAAAGCACAGTACCAGCAAGAACAGGGAGTCCGCATGCGCTCTTGCTAACAAGGACTCTTTTGCTGCCAAGGATTCGTGATAACAAGGACTCTCTTGCTGCCAAGGCTAAGTTTAACAATGCTACTAGTACCGCTATTTCTGAGTTATTGCTAGATGTAGATAGTATTCGATATGCGATGTTGCAAAACAGAACTGCTACTGATTTTTTGCTTTCAGCTCACAGACATGGTTGTCAAGATTTTAAAGGACTGTATTGTATGAATCTAAGTGACCACTCCACATCCATCCATGCCCAGCTGCAGAAACTGCACCGACCGAACCAGCAACTTGTGGAGACCACTGGGTGAAATCTCTTTGCTGGATGGACTTGGGGGTGGGGTTGGTTGAAGCAAATTATACTCATTGCCTGTGTGGAAGGAATTTGTCTGTTATGTTTAGTATGCTGTTTGCCATGTTTAATAAGCATTATATGATCAGCTGTAAATGCCGCTTTGCATCGTACCCTTGTACGAGTTGTAGAATATGTTGCTCTAAAAACTATGTGTGTATCCATGAGAACCTGACCTTCACAGAAAAAGATAACAAGAAGGGATTACAACAATGTAGTCACGTATCAGACAGCCGCTGTTAGCAGAGCTGGATCATGAGTTTGGTGAGACTCGCTGCATACACTGGCCACATGTGCAGCGACTCTGGCCTGTACTTTTCTACTCGATCCAGTGCAGGATATAAGGAGGCTGTCTCAGGTCAGAGAGGGGGAGAGAGACATGAGCGCACTTTGAAGGTACAGGGGATGCCCTGAAGCACTGTGTCTGCCCCCGCCCCCCCCCCCCCATAAGTTCTATGTTCATTAACCCCAACAGCTCTGAAGGCATTACAGTATGTTGCAAGATAAGATATAGTCTACTACTGCTGCAAGACGCATTGAACACCTTCCTACAAGAATTTCAACTTTATGCCCTGATAGGACAGTGGGATGATGCACTCGCAAAGAGCCTGACTGCATTAGAGTGGGTATTTTTGCCACATACCTTTTCAAAACCAGTAACTATGATGATCGAAATGTTACCACGATTGTTTTTCCAGGGTCGCTTGTGCTGTCAGCAACCGCAATGTATTTGAAATATTACAAAAGGATTTCTCGTGGGTAAATCCAAAGAAATTGGCTTTCTGGGCTAAATTTAGGAATCTGGGTATTTATTGCCTTAGCAGGGTTCTTTTTGATTCTGTTTTTAATTGTGTTTAGTATATAACCCGCTAAGAGCGTCACAACGAGTAGAAGCACAAGTCATGGCAACCTTGTTAATAAATGGTCTGGTGTTAAACAAAAAAGGGGGAGATGGGGCAGATCTACGAGCAGAGGCCTGCGTACGGCCAAAGATACAGTGAGCAGAGCACACAGTAACCACAGAGCCAGTTCATACCTTCACTCCATCCTGTGATGACCATATAACATTTTCGAATCTCGGACAAAGAATAGGGCTAAGTATTCTTCCTTCGCTAGGAACAGCAACGGCATTAAATATGTTGAATAAGATAGGGTGTTGGGCAAGTAAACAGATAAACCTTACAACTGAAATCATATCTAGCTTGCTTACTGATGTTGATAGCATTCGGCGTGCTATGTTGCAAAATCGAGCGGGTATTGACTTTTTGCTGTTAGCTCAGGGTCATGGATGTGAAGATTTTGAAGGTATGTGTTGTATGAACCTTTCCGACCACTCATCATCCATTCATAAGCAGTTACGGGAGCTGAAGGATAACATGTCCAAATTAAAAGTGGTAAAAAACGGTTTCGATGATTGGTTAAGCTCATGGGGTATAACGGGATGGTTATCAGACTTCCTAAAACAAGGGCTCATGCTACTGTTGGTTATATTATTATTGATTATGGTAGCCTCATGTGTTCTCCGCAAAGTGACTGACATGATAGAAAATGCCATGCATAAGGTCTGGCTGGCTCAAGAAGAAAAAGGGGGTATTGTAGGAATGTGTCTGAGAGAAAATGGTCACGTGAGTCAGCCTCCCTACTATGAGAGATTAGATTAAGAGCAAAACAGGTGGTAGAAGATGGAATTAGTACATGGGAAAAACGGGAACTGAGAAGGTAGAAAACATGTTGTGCTAATGACTAAGCAATTTACTATGTGAATTCTTGTAACCAACCTGATCTGTGAATGAACTGCATGGACAGCGCGTGGACAGAGACTGTAAGCCAATCATATAGCTGCCGCTAGCGCGTGCTCTTATTGCCTGCCTATATATACTCTGAAAACTTGAATAAAGGGTGAACGATCATACTCATATTGAGATTCCATCGTTACTCCGGGTCCGTCTCCCACTCCAACATCTTCCGACACTCTGGGAGGCATCTTGTCAGCCCCCATAGACTTCTGCATGCTCAGGTTCCTCAGGTGGTCACAAACCTCATCTTTTGCCACAGTTGGGGGGACTTTTTTCCTCCAGTCCCTGCCTTGAAGTTAATCCACTCAAAAGGTGTGGGAAGCGAGGTTGCCAGGGAAGATTGAGGCAAAACTGTTGTTGAGTACCTCAGCCTTCTCCTCGTCCATTCTTACCAGTTTGCCAGTCTTGCTCATCAGGAGGGGTACACTTTCTTTGAGCTTCTTTTTCTGGCTGACGTATCTATAGAAGCCCTTCTTATTATTTTTTGCCTCCCTTGCCAAGTTCATCTTGAGCTGCACCTTGGCCTTCCTGACCCCATCCCTACACACCTGGGCAACATCCCCATGCTCTTCCCAGGATACCTCTCCCTGCTTCCACTGCCTGTGCATTTCCTTCTTGCCCTTTAGTTTGACCAGCAGGTCTCTACTCAGCCATCACATTGCTCAAGGCTTTATCCACGGGGATTATCTCCACCCCAGCCATCCCCAATGCACTGAATCTCCCCTTCCATGTCATTCCTGGTCGCATCTCTGTCTCATTCCCTGTCCATTGCAGACCAACCATCTGCAATATAAATGTGGGCACCAGATGAACTCCTCCTGGGGCCTTTGACAAGCACTTAGACCTCAAAGAGCAGAGAGGTGCCTCTAGGAGGTCCTCCTCTTCCCGAGATAAGCTTCCTCAACTGGTGTCTTTAGGACGCCTGAGTGGTAAGTGGAGAAACATGGTCATCCCCTGAGAGCTTCTTAACGTTTCAGTTAGTGGTTAGGCAGTGATTGGTGGTGGGTAGGGATGCCAGAGAGGGCAGAGGAAACTCCGAGACAAACAAGTCTTATGAGGAGTGTCTGAGGGATCTGGGATTGTTTAGTCCGGAGAAAAGGAGGCTGAGGGAGACCTTATCGCTCTCTACAGCCACCTGAAAGGAGGTTGTAGAGAGGTGGGGGTGGGTCTCTTCTCCCAAGTAACAGGCAATAAGAGAAGGGGAAGCAGCCTCAGGTTGCACCAGGGGAGGTTTAGACTGGATATTAGGAAAAAAGTTTACTCTGAAAGGGTTAGTAAGCATTGGACGAGGCTGCCCAGGGAAGTGCAACCATCCCTGGAGGTATGCAAAAGACGGGTAGACGCAGTGCTTAGAGATATGCTTTAGTGATGGTTTTTGTCAGAGTTAGGTTGGTGGTTGGACTCGATGATCTGAAAGGTCTCTTCCAACTTAGGCAATGCTATGATTCTATGCACCCCAGAATGCAGGTTGCCCTCTTGGCTGCCAGGGCACTCTCCTGACTCACATTAACCCAGCTGCCAACCAGCGCCCCCAGATCCCTTTCTGTGGGGCTGCTTTCCAGCCACTCCTCTTCCAGCCTATACTTGTGGCCACCATTATTTCATCCCAGGTGTAGAATGCAGCGGTTGTTCTTGTTAAACATGCTGAGAGTTGCCTTCTCTGGGTCACGGACACAGGTGCTAAACTGAACAGGGCCCAGGAGCCAGCATCCCTGTGCTGCCCCACAATGCCCCAGTATGTCCCAGTACGTACCCTCAGTAAGTCCATGCTGACTGCATTTGAAGACAATTTTTTCTTTTTGGTGCCCAGAAATATCACCCAAGAGGACTCTAACTGGTGGCACGCTCCTCACCAATGTGAGCTTGTACAGCCAGTGAGTTGTTCCCTGAGTTGCATTTTTGGCCTCGTTCAAAGCTGGGTGCAACACTTGCTTGTCCTCTCTCACAAGAGACCTCTGCCAACCCAATGACTTTTCAAAAGGGATATTCCAAAGAAATGTCAATCTTGTTCTGTAACTTCATTACCACTATTTTGCCTGTAATCCTACGTACATAATTTCTCTAATCTTTCATACATTTTCACCTGTCCAAATACAATGACCACTTCTAAAGTCATCTTTCCAGGTGCAGACTGTCTAGACAGGGGCCTTTTCTATTATACTCCCGTTTTCTCCTTCCCTTACTCTTTCTTCATTCAGGTTCCTGTCACCCATCCAGCTGCTGCTTTGAGCTTCACATGGTTAAAAGTTTCCCCGTCTTTCAGTAGTCTAATTATCTCCTGTAGCCAACTCTTTAACTGTGTTTATATCAACCTTTCTGTACCTACCTATCTAAAGCATGTCTCATAAGATTACCCCTTGCAGAAAAGCAACCTCATTAGAGGCAGCATGGACTTAGCATCTGGCCGCAGAGGGTGTTTTATTGTTTATCAAACATGATCCGACATGATCAGGCTTTACTTTTCTTTGCTTGCAAAGAGGAGAAACCCTTCTGTGCCTGGGCGCAGCCAGGTCTCTGAGGAGCTCAGGTGGGAGCTGGTGCAATGGAGCTGTAACATCCAGCTGCAGAGACCAGTGGAGAAGTTTGATGGAAGGACACCGATGTAAATCCCAACTGGGCAATGACAGAGATGGTGGGGTTGGGGTGGGGGCGGTGAGGAGTAGCGTTGTCCATACAGTGTCAGACCTCAAGGGACTGCTTTTCCTAGCCATCCAGACCTCCTGAGGAGACCCTCTGGATCAATATCAGTTGCAGAAGATTTCTATCACCTCTTCTCTAGACTGAAAAGTAAAGTAAAACAAAACTGCCATAGCCAAGGGGACAAAGACCTTGGTGCTGTTGGGCTTTGTAGCCTTGCCAGAGCCGTGGGCCACCTCCACTGCAGGCTGTCCATCACTGCCCCATGCCTGCGCCTCTTTCCTTGCAGGCTGCAGACACCCATCGTGCTTTCCCACATCGCTCTCACCCCGGCATTTCTATACCTGTGCTGATGTCTCTCCACTCTCACCGGCTGTTCCTTGAAACACAAAGCCATGGGCTAATACAGACTCCCTCTGGGTGACCTCTTGCACCACAGTGCAACCATTTGACTGAGATTTCTTTTTCCTCACATGCAGTCCGACCCTTCCAAGCTGCGCTTTGTTGAGGTTTCCTTCTCTTCCCACTACCAAGAAAAGCTCCATGATCTCTGAAGCCACCCTTCAAGCAGGTGCAGGCTACTGCTAGAGAGCCCTGGGCCTCCACTTCAAAAGGTACAGAAGCCCAGCTCCCTCAGCTTCTCCACACAGGCCCCAAGCCCCATCCTGGCCAGTGTCCTTTGGAGCTTCTCCAGTTCCTCCTCCTTCCTTCAGAACAGAGAGCCCCACACACAGACACACTAGGCCAGATGTGGCCACACCAGTGCTGCGTCAAGGGGGATGATAATCACAGAATCTTCATGGTTGGAAGGGACCTTTAAGATCATCGAGTCCAACCATACACACATGAAAAAAAGCCCTACAATCTCCACACTAGCGCATGCCCTGAAGTGCCACATCTAGATGTTTCTTAAACACCTCTAGGGATGGTGACTCAACCACCTCCCTGGGCAGGCTGTTCCAGTGCCTGACCACTCTTGCAGTAAAGTCATTCTTCCTAATATCTAACCTAAACCTCCCCTGCCGCAAGTTCAGGCCATTTCCTCTGGTCCTGTCATTATTCACCTGGGAGAAGAGGCCAACCCCCACCTCTCTCCACCCTCCTTTCAGGGAGTTGTAGAGGGCAATGAGGTCTCCCCTCAGCCTCCCCTTCTCCAAGCTAAACATGCCCAGCTCCCGCAGCCTCTCCTCATATGCCCTGGTCTCCAGACCCCTCACCAGCCTGGTCGCTCTCCTCTGGACACGCTCCAGCACCTCAATGTCCCTCTTGTACAGAGGGGCCCAGAACTGAACACAGCACTCGAGGTGGGGCCTCACCAGTGCCCAGTACAGAGGCACCATCACTTCCCTGCTCCTGCTGGCCACGCTATTCCTGATAGAAGCCAGAATGCTGTTGGCCCTCTTGGCCACCTGGGCACACTGCTGGCTCATGTTAAGCTGGCCGTCCACCAGCACCCCCAGGTCCTTTTCTGCCGGGCAGCTTTCCAGCCACTCTGCCCCAAGCCTGTAGCGTTGCTGTGGGTTGTTGTGACCAAAATGCAGGACCCAGCACTTGGCCTTATTAAACCTCATACAGTTGGCCTTGGCCCATCGATCCAGCCTGTCCAGGTCCCTCTGGAGAGCCTTCCTACCCTCAAGCAGATCAACACCCCCACCCAGTCTGGTGTCATCTGCAAACTTACTGAGGGTGCACTCAATCCCCTCATCCACATCATTGATAAAGACATTAAACAAAGCCGGCCCCAAAACTGAGCCCTGAGGGACACCACTGGTGACCGGCCGCCAAGAGGATTTCACCCCATTAATCCCAACTCTCTGGGCACGGCCAGCCAGCCCGTTTTTAACCCAGCAAAGAGTACACTCGTCTACGCCATGGATCGCCAGCTTCTCCAGGAGAATGCTGGGGGGGACGGTGTCAAAGGCCTTGCCAAAGTCCAGATAGACAACGTCCACAGCCTTCCCCGCATGACAGAAGGCGGGTCACACGGTCATAGAAAGAGATCAGGTTGGTTATACAGCACCTCCCTTCCCTAAAGCCATGCTGGCTGGCCCTGATCCCTTGGCTGCCCTGCGCTTGCCGTGAGAGCTCACTCAAGATGATCCTCTCCATGATCTTTCCTGGGACCGAGGTCAGGCTGACAGGCCTGTAGTTCCCCGGATCCTCCTTCCGACCCTTCTTGTAGATGGGCGTCACAGTAGCCACCCTCCAGTCATCTGGTACCTGCCCTGTTGACCAGGATTGTTGATAAATGATGGAGAGAGGCTTGGTGAGCTCTCCCGCCAGCTCCCTGAGTACTCTTGGGTGAATCCCATCCGGCCCCATAGACTTATGTGCGTCTGGGTGCAGAAGCAGATCATTGGCTACTTCCTCCTGGGTTATGGGTGGGTTGTTCTGCTCTCCACCCTTATCTCCCAGCTCAGGAGGCTGAACACCCTGGGGATAGCTGGTGGACATGGCCAATTCCATACCCGGACGCAGCAGCCGGGCTTGTCTGGGGCACGGGCAGGGCCCTGCTGCCCTCCAGGCAACCCCAGGGCTTCTCCAGCCCTCTCAGGAGCATGAGCTGGGCCAAGCGGTCCCCACCAAGAGCCCCAGGGCCTCTCCCGGGCCTCGCAGGGCCCCACGGAAGGCCCAGTGGGGCCTTCTGCTGCTGAGCAGAGCGGCAGTTCCTCCCCCAGGCACGCTCGGGGCACTGGGAGGGGTGGAGAGTGGCCCCACCAGTGGTGGCAGCCCCACAAGAAGGCCAGAGGCACTGGAAGCAGAGCAACTGGCAGCACAGGCAAACCCAGAGGTAAACCCCTCTGGGCTGCTCAAGTATGGCAAGATATTGCTGACCCGCTGGGGAAACTAGTGGTGAAAGTACATCACGTAGGTGCCCACACACCCATGAGTCGAGCCACCGAAGAACATCGAAATAATCAGCAAACCCACCTAGAACTGGAAAAAGAGACCTTGAAAGCTCAGCGTGAGGACGTGTTTTCTTGCCTGTAATCTCACAGGGGCAGCGAATGTGTCACACGCACAGCGGGCAGCGTCTTCACTAGAGCAAGAAGCGACCACTGACACCCACCTCCAGTGACACTGCCAGAGCTCTGCCACGCAAAACACACAACAGAAACGTGCCCCGTGCATTCGACAGCAACAGTTAACGTGTGCTTAGGGAAGCACGAGAGCGGTCAGACAGGGCGCGCGCATCGCGTTGTGCCCACGGATCAGGCCTACCTGTCCCAATCCTTTCATGTGATTCGTAGCACTTGAGAATTTCCTCATAATCGCCTAAAGCCATTCTGAGAGCAACGGGGACCTGGCAACTCTTCTCAGCCCCTGCGAGGAGAAACTGCAGCCGGCCTTTGGGCTTCTCCACGCTGAGCAGACTCTGGAACGGAAAACGCATTTACTGCAGCCCAGCGCGGGCCGGGGCGGGGGGCGACCTGCGCTGATGACCAAGCGCTACACCCCCAGCGGGAAATTCACCAGACGGGGCAGCCCGAGCGCCCGCAGGCCCCGGGCACAGGCGGCTACCGTCTAACGGGGGCTCCTGGCTAACGCTTGCCAGCGAGAGCGGGCGACTGCGCTGCCGAAGAGGCAAGCACGCCCGACCCGGCGGTATCCTCCGCGGGGCAACGAACGAGACCCAAGGAGACGCCGCCGCGGCCGCCTCCTTTCGCGGGCCCGCCCGCGCGGCCCGGCGAAAGGCGCCCAGCCCCCCCAGAGTCCTGCCGCCAGCAGACCCGCCGGGAGCCGCTAACGGGCTGCGGGGCAGCGGGGCCCGGAGGCTACACTCACCGGCTCGGCAGCCGCCTCCCGGGGCGGCCGCTGCCGTTCAAATCTCTTGCCGCGGCGCCCGCTTCCGGGTAGGACGCCCGAGAGGCCAATCACCGCGCGGCGCTGGGCCGGAACAGGCGGAGACGCGCGGTGCATGACGGGAGGAAGGTCGAGGAGGAGCTGGGCGTGCGGGCGTCGCCATGGCGGGAGGGTCTCCGCTGCCCAGGCACCCGGTCCCGACAGGTGACGGGGAACAGCGCCCGCTCCCCCCGGGAATGCTGCCGCTCCCTACAGCCGGTGGGGGCTGGCGTGGGAGCCGCGCCGCCGGGCCTGCCGCCGCGCACAAGATGGCGCCCGGCCTACCGCCCCGGGGAGACTACGGCTCCCAGAACGCTCCGCGGGCCCGCCGTTCCCTGAGGGGAGGCCCTTCCCGCCGCCAGGCCCGGCCCCGCCCGCTCCGCTCACGGCACCGCCCGGCGCCGGCCCCGAGCAGAAAGACGGGGGTTGCGCTGTTAGGTCCGGGCGGGGGCTGACGGTCTGCCTTGGCTGCGGGCGGCCATTCCCCTGCCAGGCCTTTGACCTCCCTGCGTACAGGCGTGTCGGCCTAAAGCCACGAGCAGAACAGGAAGAAGCAAAGAATGAAAAGACGACGGGTGGAACATCTTACTTCTGTAAAATGTTTGTCCTTTGGAATCCTCCCGGACACATTGCATCTTTCCTGAAGAAAGACCTACATTTCTAAGAGAAAGTTTCAGTTCTCTCCTGAATAACAAAGGCGAAGAAGGCTGTTTCGGGGACAGAGAGAATGGGGCCGTTCTTTTAGGGCGAGGCAAATGGTATCTCTTCTCGATGGGGCAGAGCCAGCGCTACCCATGCCAGAGCACTCAGTGCGACACCTTTTCCCTCCCTCTCTCCCTCAGCTACTTGGCCGTGGGGCTGGCGGGAGGCTTGGGATGAACCAGCCCATCAGCCGCGGCGGGGGATGGCACGGCCTCCCGCCCATCAGGCTGCGGGGAGCCACCAGCTCTCTGCAGGGAGTAGTCCAAGGCTTTAGCCCAGCGTCAGCACAGCAGCTCTGGCCATTCTGGCCACCGGCGAGCTCTGGTTGCCGGCAGAGCTCACGGTCCCTGCAGTCAGGGCGCTCAGTGTGACGCTTTTTCCCTCCCTCAGCTACTTGGGAGCCCCTTCTTCCCGTCTGAGATGAACGACTTTGTCCTTGCCATCTTGAAAAACATGGCAGACCCAAGGGTCTCTGACGCCCTGCTGGTTGGCAGGGTGCTGGCGCTGGTCTTGAGAGGCTCGTGCTCGGAGCTATACGGGGTAGGCAGTGTGCAGCCGGGTTGCCCTGTGCGCGTGCCCTGCGGGAGCCGTTCCCCCCGCCCCGAGGCCAGGGCTTGCAGCACCTGACGGGCGTCCCTTGAGGCCAGCAAAGGGCAGCAGGAGGGCAGCAGCTCTTGGTGTCAGCAGGGGCCATAGCTGTGCTCCAGCCCGCTGTCTCCAGTAGGTCAACGACCTCGTGGAGGTCATCGATAGGCACCTGGTCTGCGTCAGCAGGATGCTGCTCCAGGACATCCTGACGTTCACCCTTCCCTGGCTGGCCGACATCGACAGTTATGAGGTGGTCACTGGCCTGCTGAGGGTTTCCCGGCCCTGTGACAAGTACGTGGCCCGTCAGCCTCAGGGGCAGCTCAGGACCTCCGGGGCCTGCCCAGGCAGAAGGGGTGGTGGCCGAGGTGGCCCTGCTGACAGTGTGCTCTGGCTCTGCAGCACTGCCAGGGCCATGTGGAACACGCTGTCCTGTGAGCCCAGCCTCCTGGCCGACCTGCTGAGGATGCTGCTGAGGCTGCTGCTGGACGGTCTCCAGCCCCTCTGGCCCTCTCCATCCACCCCCAAACCCGTCCTTCCTGGGGCGCCTGGCCCAGGGCCCTCGGGCCGCAGCCAGGCAGGGCAGCGCGTGCCGCTCGGCCCCGCAGCGCGCAGGCATGCCGCCTGCCCCGGCCCTGCTGCCCTCGGCAGCCCCACTCCCTGGCCGCCGCCCCCGGCCGGCTCAGCAGCGGGGAAGCTGATAAAACTGAGAAGATGATTGAGAAAAAGGAGACACTGTTTGAGAAACTGTCTAGGATGGAAGAAACATCCCGCTTTTCCCCTGCATGGACCCATGTCGCAGCCATTAGGAGAAGATGCCCTCCTACGAGACCGACTTGGAAGGAAAAGAAGACAGTACGAGACACCTTGTGGTTTTACCTCGGTGCCTATGGAGAGGACCTGAGTAAGTGGGATGAAGGACCTACCTTGGCCCTACAGGCACTAGTTGCAGGGTAAAACAGATAGAAGAAAGAATTCTTCCAGGAGGGTGGCTGCTCCAGTGCCCAGGGAGCAGTTCTCTGGTCCGGGTCGGAACTCATCTGCTAACTGTAGATGTTGTCCTCAACATTAGAGGTGCCCTGCCTCCAGCCAGGAGGGGGAGAGGGATAACCGAGTTTATTGGGCTGTGTGGATTCGATGTCCTCGTGTATTAGAGCCACAAAAGCATAACGACATGGTGGACAGCGGTGCACAGTGTACCCTATTGCCATTGACTCATAAAGGGACAAAATCTGTTGCTGATTCTGGTGTGACAGGTCTCAAGAACTGACTGTACTTCGGCCAAAGTGAGCCGAACTGGGAATAAATGGCGGAAGCGCTCCATTGTGAGTGGCCCAGACGCTCCGCGCATCCTTGGCGTAGACTTGCTCAAGAGAGGGTATTTCAAAGACCCGAAAGCGTATCGGTGGGCTGTTGGTATAGCAGCTGGAGGGACTGAGGACATTACACAGCTGTCTGCCTTACCCGGTCTTTCAGCTGACCCTTCTGTGGTGGGACTGCTGAAGGTTACAGAACAGCAGGTGCCAATGGCTGCTGCCAGGGTGATACCGTCGCTGGTGATACAGTAGCCTTGAACAGCACAAAAGGCTGGGGTGGAAAGCCCCTCAGGCCTTACTGATACCCAGTTGAAAAGAACATCTGGTTCCTCCTTACTGGAATAATGTAGCTAAGTTTGAAACGCTTTGTAAGCGGATGGGTTAGACATCTGCTGGGCTTAGTTGGATACAAGGAAGTCTTGAGATGTTGTATCCTTGAGGAGAGTAGATGGGGAGAGATGCCAGAACAAGCTAGTTTGGTGAGAGCAGGAGTTGCAAACCAAGCCAAAAGACAAACGGAGTGTGCGCGAAGACCAAGTTCAACCAGCGGGCACGGTGAGGAAGACTATTGACGACCACGAAGACCACCACCAATGGACACGTATGCGCACGCGTCAAGGACATTTACATATTAATGAGTTCTAGGTGATAATATGAGTATGTTAGTCATGAGGAGGAGGGGACCCAGGCGTCCAGGGAGTGACTCCTCCCCCCCTCCAGGGGAAACTGAGGCACACACAAGCCGTGGGGGTGGGGTGAGGGGGTGTGTCCTGGAGGGGCCCAGGCGCGCCCTTATCCTCCCTCAATCCACACTCCCCTCCCCGGCTGGGGGGGCGCCCGGATGCCTGGGTCCCCTGAAGGGGTGAGGGAGGGGTGGGGGGCGGCGCAGAGCAGCAGAGCGAGCACAGCAAGAGGGGGGGGGTCCCCACATTTGGAGGGGGGCATAGATGGGGGGTCCTACTGGGGGAGTCCCATAGATTTGGGGGTTGCTATGGGGGGTGAGGGACAAGTTTGTGGGTCCTGAAATTTGGGGGGTGCAAAATTGGGGGCACCCATAGATTGGGGGGGTGTCCCATAGATTGAGGGGGTCCCATAGATTGGGGTGGCCCTACTTGGGGGGCACCCCAGAGTTTTGGGCGGGTTAAGGGTCCTGTAGGAGTTGGTGGGATGTTTTGGGGGCGTCCCATTACCTTGCGGGGGGGAGGGGACGACTGCTCCAGAGGTCCCCCCGGACCCCTCCCCCCACTGGCAGCAGCTGCCTCTGCAGCGTGTATGGGGGGGTGACACCCCGATTTTGGGGTGGGGTGGGGGTGTGGATTGAGGGAGGAGGGGGAGAAAGAGGTGGGAAGAAACACACACACCTCCCCCAGGGATCCCAGGAGTCTGGGGAACCCCACTGCCTCCCCAAAAAGGGACCCGCGTGTCGGGGCGAGCACCCCCCAAAGCCAAGCAATACAGAGAGAACCCAGGCGTCTGGGTGTCCCCAAAAAGGGGCCCCGGCGCCTGAGTACCACCTGGGTGCCAAACAGCACCCACTCCCCGCCCGCCCCTGAACTGATCCCCATCCAGCACCCACCCCTGGCCTTGTTCGTGCCTCAGTTTCCCTGGTGGAAGGCAACGGGTTGCGGGGAGAGGGAGGGAGAAGGAGATGGCTGGGGGTTACTGGGTGGCACTGGGAGCCACTGGGGGGGCTGGAGCGCACCCACCATGGCTCAGCACAGGCACTGCCTCCAGCGGAGCTTCTGATGCTGCTGACCCCCGAATTTGGGCTCGTCCCGGCAGAAGTGGCACCGGCCGGGCGCAGGCAGCCTCGCAGGCCCCACACTGCCGGCTGCCCCAGCCCCGCGCCCTCCACTGGGGGCAGAAAGCGGGGTCTCCCAAACACACACCGCCGATCCCACCGACTCCTCCCCGCCGCGCCCCTCTCCCTGCACGGTGGCGCTTTAGCACAGGAGTGGCCATTGGGAGCGTTCCGGGAGTGGTGGCAGCATTAGGGGCATTTCAGGAGCCGGGCACCAAGGGCCAATTTGTGGCGCGCGCAGCCATTGGCTTCACTTGTGGGAGAGAAGTGGGGAAATATTTATTAACATAAACCAGCGATTTAACAAAGTCAGCGGTGAATGTGGCAGCGCTTTACGAGACAGGCCGCGGAGGTGATCCGAGGGCGGGAGCCCCTCTGCTGTGGGGACAGGCTGAGAGAGCTGGGGGGGTTCAGCCTGGAGAAGAGAAGGCCCCGGGGAGACCTTAGAGCCCCTTCCAGTCCCTGAAGGGGCTCCAGGAGAGCTGGAGGAGCTGTTTGCGAGGGCACAGAGCCACAGCACGAGGGGCAATGGCTTTAAACTAGAGCAGGGCAGGTTTAGATCAGACATTAGGAAGAAGCTCTTTACACTGAGGGTGGTGAGACACCGGCCCAGGTTGCCCAGAGAGAGGGTGGAGGCCCCATCCCTGGAGACATCCAAGGCCAGGCTGGATGAGGCTCTGAGCAACCTGATCTAGTTGAAGACGTCCCTGCTCACTGCCGGGGGTTGGACGAGATGGCCTTTAAGGGTCCCTTCCAATCCAACACATTCCATGACTCTGTGACGCGCTGGAAGGGCACACTTGGTTATTTACTGCACAGGGGCCAGGGTCAGACCAGCCGTCAGGGAGACCTTCCCGTTGGGTCCCGGGGCTCAGAAAGGACCCCCCGGGCTTTCTGAACCCCTCCTCAGGGAGGAGTCGAGTACCATTGACCAGACGCTCAGTCCCTGGGTGTAACAGTTCCCCTCTTTGAGACTTCCAAAGGTCACTCTTTGGGGGTCTCACCTAAATCAGATGGTTATAATATTTTCAACTTTCAGGATTACAGAGACGAGCTGAAGCAAAGAAATAAACTCAACAGCAGATGGTCCTGTAGAGCAGGTATTCTTTATTAGCAGCGCTGCGGTCGCACTGGGGATTTTCCACCATAAGTGCTCCCACAATGATCTTATTCTGAGCCGTTTATATTTACAAAATTGTTAGGTATTCATTCGTTTTCCCTAAATCATTAACATAAGCACGCCCCCTCCCAGAACCAATTGCACAATCATGAGGCAAGTTATTTCGCGAATCACAGTCGTTCTGGTGGTCATTTACTTCATCTGGTGGTCGTATCTTCCTCTCCGTCAGTTGCCCTCCAGATGAACTTTCCTCTTCAGCAATCCTCGATGCATGCCTGCTATTGATTTGTTTACGTAGGTGACTTATTACTACCTGTTTTGCAACGCTTCCCTAAACCATCACCTAAAGCCATCACCTTGACAGGCTGCAGGATCGAGCCTTGGTTACTGACTCCAGGGCACGCGTTTTTCCAATGTCCTCGCTCTTTGCAGATCGCGCACTGAGCTTCTGCTAAACGAGTTCCTTCCCAGCTCTTCTGTAGCCTCCTCTACTTCCCTGGGCCCCGTTCGTTCTTCCCGGAGCAACTCCCGTCAATGCGGCAATTAATCTCCCTTCTCTTTGATTCTCCCTCTCCTTTTCTCTGTTATTCTAGACGGTCCAAGCTACTTACACCAATGTTCCCAAGTCCCTCGAATCTTCTCCTTCTAACTTTTGGAGTTTCTTTTGTACATCCGGGGCAGATTGTCCCATAAAAATAGAGGCCAATTGCCCAGCCTCCTCCGACTTCTCGGGGTCCACGTTCGTGTATTTCCTAGCAGTATTCTTTACTCGTTCCATAAATGCAGGTGGCGATTCATTTGGTTCTTGTTTAACCTCATACGATTTTGACCAATTAATGGCTTTTGGCGTAGCATGTCTCATTCCGAATAACCGTCTCTGATATCTGGTTATCGCCCACAATCCTTCTGCCACTCTGGGTGGTTTCTTAAAGTGAAAAACAAATCTACATACAGTACTTCATCCCATTTGTTTTCCCTGCTACAAAATAACATAAGCTGTAAAATTGTATTCTATTTTAAAGTCCCATTTCTTGTCCATTTTTCTTGATCTTCTGAAGTACATAACGGCCACCAATTGTTACAATATTCAATCAGCTGCTTTCTCGTGAGCGGGTCCCCTCCTATTTGTTTCCAACGCTTCAGTATACAACCTAAAGGAGACGTTTTCAAAATTCCCCCTTCCGCCAAGGGCTTGCTACCCATTATGGGATAGTACTAGTAGAACGAACAACACAAAACACAAAGAAAATGACAACTGAACATAGCGCTTATAACACAAGACAAAATAACAAAACCTTAGGGCCTGAACCTTTTATACCAGACCTTTGCTCTTGGTGCGGCCCTTCCCCGCCTGGTGTTGAGGACAATACCTTTACGCTTATCAGCCGCGTTTCTCACAGGCTTTCATCCGGTGAGACCAACTCCTTCCCTTAGGTACCTTTACAGCCCAACCCTGCGAGACTTATGCCTCGCCTTATGGACAGGCAACCCTTAATATCCCTTAAAGAAAAGAATGCCTTCACCTTTCCAGGGGCCTTGCTCGGAGCTCTTTGGTCCGGGGATCGGAGGTTCTCCCTGAGAATCCCTCGGTGCCGGATGGAGGCCCTGCAATTCCAAGGATCTGTCGAGATTCAGAGGCAGAGTCCCATCTGGGTCGCCAGAAACTGTCACCGAAATCGGGAATGAACTTCTTAACACCGATGTAGTCTTAAGAAGCAGGCATTCTTTTATTCAGCACCAGGGACGTGGGGGATCTCTCCACCTGACATGTCCACTGAATGTGAGATTCACAGAGACTTACATCCATACAGAATATGCGTGGTCGTTACATGTCTCAGCACTCATTGCCACGTTCATTACATTTCCAGAACTCATCTCCATATTCACATCCCCTTGGCACATGCACGTTAACTCTGTTAGGGGCTTCATGGTAGGTCTTGGGTGGTTCCTAGTGGTGTACGGTGGCTGGTTTGAGCTGATAATAGAGGAATCTCTTTGTGTGGACTGGGGAAGATAAATGCAGCAGCTTTTGCAACTCCCCCATTTATTTTGCGAGCTTGTTATCGGTCCCTCCAGTCTCTTCGGGGATGTGGTATTCTTCGCTGTTTGTTCTTCACAAGGAGCTACGTTTACCTATTTACCAGACTCAGTCCCTGGTTGTAACCCCGCTGTGTGAGCCGATGCGGGCAGGACGCAGGAACAACCACAAAACCACGGATGAAAGGCAAAGAACAAGTTTCTTCTCGATACCTCACAGACCAGGGAATCTCCGAAGCAACACCCGGGCAGAGGCACGGAAGCAGGGACTGCGGGCACCGTGGAGTGAGAGAGAGTCCTTGTTAGCAAGAGCCCTTGGCAGCGAGAGAGTCCTTGTGAGCAAGAGCACGCACGGACTCCCTGTTCTGCCTGGCATTTAAAGGGTTCAAACAGGCATCGTTTTCCCACTGTGCTTTGATCTTCTTCAGCACCAGGCCAGGATTCTCAAGTGGCTGGATAAGGTGTCCCTGAGTCCATCACAGGTTTATGTTATCGAAGTGCAAGTGTTTTTCTTGCAAGCGTCCGAGACTGAATAACAATTAGTGTGATATGTGTGTTTTCCAGCACCCAGGTGTGAGTCACTTGAGCGTATTAACAATCCTCCTCGCCGATCTTCTGTTGCTTTCCCACGACTGCCCTCCCTGCAATGGACCTTATTGTGCACCCAACTTAGGAGACAAATCTACACCAATCTGAGTCGCAGCAACATTATTCTTTTTCTTCTTTTTTATGTTTGTCCTTTTTCTGTCTCTGGTTTCAGTTGAAGCTGTTTGGTTTTGCCATCTTCCCATGAACCTGCACTCGGTAAATGCATGTGTACTTTGGGTTTCCCCAGTTGCTCTTCACAAGGAGTTTGAGATAGGAGAAGGCTCTGGGATGCGGGGCGTTCTGCGAGGAAAAGAGGGAAGAGGAATCGGAGGTGTTAAGAGCCACAATGCAGTCAAGGTATCTCCCCCCACCAGCCCTGCTCCTGCTCAGGAACAAGCTCCTGACAGTGGGTGGGAGCGGCTGTGGAAACCTGAGGCTGGCTCTGGTAGCGGGGTGCTGGGGAGGCTGGGGACACGGGGAGGGGGAAGGCACCTGGCACCCTCTGCATGGGCCCGGCTGGGGCTCAGCCTCCCTCCCCTCTGCCCCTTCCCTCTGCGCCTCGCTCTGTGCCGGCAGAGAGGCCGGGGAGGTGCTCCTTTGCGTGGGGCAGCTGGTGTGACACCCCCCCGAGCTCCCGCTGTCTGCTCTGCCCGCTTTCCTGCGGGCAGGCGTGAGAGCAGCGGGAGAGAAGGGGCATGCTATGCTGGGAGGAGAGGACACCGTCCAGCCTGCCAGCAGGCCACGGGATGGAGCCAGGGTGCTGCCCGACGGCTTTCTCCAACGGGCGTCCCTGTTTCTCCACGGCACAAAGACGTTGCTCGGGTGCAGTGGCTGCGTGTGCAGCGGGCTCTGCTGAAGGCAGCCAGGGATCTCTTGGGACTCATGCTCCCACGGGCCTGACCTTGCCCTCACTGTCCTTTTGCTAGCACCACCGCGTGCCACTCAGCCCTCCCAACCCCACCAGCTCTCTCCTGGCGGTGACCCAGGCCCCCTCTGCCCAGGGAGAAAGCATTCACGCTCCTCCTGCCATGGCCCTGCAGGCAAACCTGCTTTGCTCCCTGGCATCTTCCCCCAACACCGTGCGTGCATCGCACCTTCAGAGGGAAGGTCTGAATGGCCTCTTTTGCCACATCGTACATGAAGGTCACCAGGAGAGTTTCCTCTTCTCCGTCCACATCCACTCCCTGTGGGGCAAAGCACAAGGAGAGCAGCTCAGACTCGTCCCGACAAAGAGGGAACGTAGGTGCTGGGTCAGCCCTGTTACCTACCCACCCTCCCCTGGGGCTCTAGCCCTAGTCTAGCACTGGTTACGGTGGAGCTCAGGCTCCGCTTGAGTTTTAGTCAAGAACCCTGAGCTGCTTGGCCAGAACAAGTCTTAAGAGGGAGGAGACCTCTAGAGCCCTTAGGAGGAGACTCCTAGAGCCTCACCAGGGCCCTGCAGTGCTCAGGAGACCGGGACTCCAACCTCAGAGGAGGCACAAAAGCAAGGAAGACCCTGTCATGGCTTTCCCCCAGGACCAGATCCGCACCAGAAGCACCCAGCAGAGACTTACAAAGACAGCGATGTCCCTGGGGGCGCTGGTGACGGTCCCAGATGGAGAGACTTCTTTGGAGATGTGCTGCACAGTGATGGCAGTCAGGTGGACTCGCGCTGGCAACCTGATGACCACCTGGCCCTGACGCCCTGGGAAAGGCCAGCAGTTTCCCGGGGAAACATCCGGCTGCAACCAGAAAGCCAGAGCAATGAAGCGTGAGAGAGTGTTGGGGCCAAGACAACTGCCCACGTAGCTTGAAGCGTAGGCACCGGTGTGTCTGTGGGGTCTATTTCAGCTTGAAAATGAGGTGTGTGTGAGGAAGTGGACAGAAGCAGGAGGCCTCCTTCCCTGACCGACCTTTGCCAGGGCTGTCAGTATTATGGAGCAGAGGAGAACAGCGGTTACGAAACCATTCTAGTCAGGGCCTTGCAGAAACACATCCCTGCCCAGGGGCTCTGCAGGGCACCCCCCACCTCTCGCCTCCCACCCCCAAGACGGCGCAACACTGGACCGAAGGGAGAGCCCTGAGGTCAGTCTCCAACTTCACAGGAAGAAAGGAAAGAATTTCCTCTCGATTTCTGCTACAATACCTGCAAAATGCGATCGGGACTGCGGGGAGTGCAAAAGAACTCAATAAACCTCCAGAACCAGTCCTTTTTGCAGGTGTAGGTCTCCGAAGTTCTCTGCAGGTCAATGCTGGCACCTGCAGGGAGGGGAAAGCAGAGGACTGCAAGAGGCCACAGACGAGGAGGGCTTGGTGCTCAGACACTATTTCTGACACCGCCAGCCAGCTGCGCCTCTGTCAGTCCTGTCCTCGTCCCAGGCTGGTGGGCTGCCCAGCTGCCCAGCCGCGCAGGGGAATGAGGGCGGCCACGTGCCTGGTGACTGCTGCACTCCCAGCGCCAGCAGGAGAAGGTCTGAGGGTTCTGGGAGACACACGGTGCCCACGTGAATGGCAGCAGACCCAAGCTGAGGGCTTGCTGCGTGGGCAGCCAAGGACGGCCCGGCCATCTCCTTTTCCAATGCCGAGGAGAGGAAGAGAGCCCCTCCGTCCGCACAGGAACACGTGCGGGGGCAGCGCCAGAGGCAGCATGAGGATGCCGAGGGCAGGGTTGGGAGGGAGTCTGAGAGAGCTGCTCTGCCACAGCCTTGCCCTGGGACCCCCCAAGCATTTCAGCTCCCCCACTTTGGAGAGCAGCGCCTGGAGCGCAGGCGCCTTTGGGGAGGGCTGCAGACAAGCGCAGGGCAAGGAGACGGGGCTGCTTGTGTCCATACCAGAGCTTTGCAGGGCCCAGTCAGACATCTCCACGTAGGCTTCCAAAGCCCTCTCAGATGCTGCCTGCTTCATTTCCTCGACTTCCTGGGAACGCCATAAACAAACAGAGAAAAGGAGCACATCAACGTTCAGCGTGGCTACTAGCGCCCGGAGCGGCAAAGGGCCACTGTCAGAAAGGCAAGGCAAACCCTCTCCACGGAGCTGCAGGACTGAGGAACAGTGTCTGTGTCCACAGCCATGGCCACGGCCCCGAGGTGGGTTGATGAGGGTCCCCACACCCTCGTCCCCATCCTCCACACTCTCCAGGGCAGGTGGAAGGTGGACTCAAGCCCTGCCAGCGATGGCTGGCCCCCCGTGAGCGTGCCTGGGTCCCACCCCTGCCTGAGGAGCCCAGCCAGAGCAGCCAGAGGTGCTGGCGTGCCAAGGGAGTCCTGCGCTGCCTGAAGCGGCCGGTGAAAGTGGGGCCGGAGAAGGGCCTGTGCAGCCCAGGAGGCCCCTGGGGCAAAGGCTGGCTGACTGCAGTCAGCAGTCCCACACACCCACAGCCCCAAGGGCTTCTGCCCAGCCAAGCCTCCTTCCCCACACGCCGCAGCACCTGCTTCACGCTGCTGATCTCTGCCCTCAGCCGAGCCACCTCCTCCAGCATTAGCTGCATCTTTTGAGTTTGCTGCGCCATTAAAACCGGGCAGTTCCTGCAGGAACCAGGAAAGCAGATGTTGTCAGAGAGCTGCCCACCCCACTGGGAGCCTCTGAGCTCAGCAAGGAGGAGAGACACACGTGCGTTCCCTGCTTTGCCAGCGCTTCCCTTCCGCACCAGCTGGCGCAAGAGGCAAAGGCAGGAAGGGCCGTGCGGGAGCCCCGGCTCTCAGGCAAATGGGTGCAGGGACACGAGGTCGTCTGACCCTTCTGCACAGACCCAATTCCAGCCCAGGAAACATCGCTTACCACAGGGGCTTCAGGCCTGGCAGCGAGGTCCCGCAGTAAACAGCAGCTGCAATTCACATCAGCAAGAGACAGTTATTTTACCGGGGGTGCTGGCGATGCCTGCAGTGGCGTTGTCTGTCCCTGTTGCCTTGGGGCTGGGGCAGCAGGTGAGCTGAGGAGGTGGGGGACGTGGGGTGCAGGGAGAGGACACACCTCTGACCGGGGGCCATCAGCCTGGGCTTGAGCGGACTGCGCAGCCGTGATCTTCAGGTGTGCTCGGTGCCCCAGAGCTATTCCCCATTTCCCCTCACTGCCCCAGTGAGCACCGAGACCAGGCTGCTGGGCGAGGAGAGGTACCTCTCCATCGGTCCCCCTGCACGGCCCCTGCCCTCTGGGAATCCCCAGGTCAGGCTTGCAAGAGCTACCCCCGTCTCTCGCAGAGGTGCCGACTAAGTGAGCCCTGTGGTCCGGTAGGCAGGGCAGCAGTGTGACTGGGAGGCTACCAGTCTTACTGGGAGCCCAGAAGGCAGTCCCACTCAAGGACTTGCTTGGGAAGCACTTGGGCCACGGGAGTTTCCGCACATACTGGCCCAAAAGGAAAGGTGGCGTCCAGCCCAGCCAGGCTGTCGCTCTCAGATGGTTGCTCATGAAAACTCACCAAGAGCCAGGGGGAGCAACAAGACGACTTGCAAGAACGCCTTCTTCTGCAGGGCCATCTTTTGCCTGAAAAAGAGGGAGTCCTGGTGCTGTCATGATCCAAGCCTTGGACAAACCCCTTCACAGGCGGATTTCCCTTTTCAGGCCAAACAGACACCGTTTTGGAAGCCTGCTGCTGACAGAGAACTGACAGAGCAGCGTCCAGCAGGAACACGATTTCTGTCCACATCGTTCAACGCTGCCGGCAGCTCTTCCCCAAAGGAAGGTCTCCAGGAAGATCATCCCAGGAAGCAAAGACGTCGAGCACACGAAGAGTGCTTTCCAGCAGTCTTTCTGGTGCGGACCTTGCTCTCCCTCTGGCTGAGGAAGCAGGCCTGTTCTCCCTTGCCATCACACACATCCCTCTTAGGGCAAGTGTTTTCCCGCAGAGCTGGGAAGCGCAGGAGCCTTGTCCGCCTTTCCTCCCAGAGGCCTCCACAGACCGGCGTGGTCTCTTGCCTGAGCTGGGGAAAACCCTTGCCCTGCGGAGGCTTGGCTCTGCACCCGAGCGTCTGGCTACGGGGCAGTTTGTCCTGCCGCAGCCAAAGCTTGGGGCTGCAGCAAATGGCTGCCGAGGGGCTTTGCTCTTGGCTCCCCTGAGAATGGCCACAGCACGAGCAGCGCCCAAGCTGAGGCGCCCCACTGGGAGCCCCGGGCTGCTGGCTGGGGAGCACCCTCTGCTCTGCCCTTTGCTGGTACCGGCCCTCAGACACCCCTGTTCTACCCCCCATCCGCAGCAGAAACATGTCGTACGTACGCGGCCAAGAGGCACATGCTCAGCAGATGTCTCCACAGAGAGACCAGGGCAACAGCCAGAAGGCAAGGAAGGCTGAAGACCGTCCCTGGGCAAAGAAACCAGAGAAAAGTTAAGCCTGCCCCTTGAGATCTCTTCTCTAGGATGCCCAGCCAGGCATATTTCAGCTCCCTGTGGGGAGGTGGGCACCGAGTCCCAGGCACTCCCTCCCTGGGGCAAAGAGCAGGGCAGCCTACACTGGACAAGGGGATGGAATGCACCCTCACTAAGTTTGCAGATGACACCAAGTTGGGTGGGAGTGTCGACCTGCTTGAGGGTAGAAAGGCGTTGCAGAGGGATCTGGACAGGCTGGATCGATGGGCTGAAGGCCAATGGCATGAGGTTCAACAAGGCCAAGTGCCAGGTCCTGCACTTGGGTCGCAACAACCCCATGCAGCACTACAGGCCTGGGGAGGAGTGGCTCGAAAGCTGCCCGGCAAAAAAGGACCTGGGGGTGTTGGTCGACAGACGGCTGACTATGAGCCAGCAGTGTGCCCAGGTGGCCAAGAAGGACAACAGCATCCTGGCCTGTGTCAGGAGCAGTGTGGTGAGTACGACTAGGGCAGTGAACACTCCCCTGTACTCAGCACTGGTGAGGCCCCACCTCAAGTGCTGTGGCCAGTTTTGGGCCCCTCCCCACAAAAAAGACATTGAGACACAGAGAAGGGCAACGGAGCCGGTGAGGGGTCTGGAGCACAAGTCTTGTGAGGGGCGGCTGAGGGAGCTGGGGCTGTTTAGCCTGGAGAAAAGGAGGCTGAGGGGAGACCTCACTCTCTGCAACTCCCTGAAAGGAGGGTGTAGAGAGGTGGGGGTCGGTCTCTTCTCCCAAGTAACGGGCCATAGGACAAGAGGAAACGGCATCAAGTTGTGCCAAGGGAGGTTTAAACTGGACATTAGGAAAAATTTTTACACAGAAGGGGTTATTAAACATTGGAACAGGCTGCTCAGGGGAGTGGTTGAGGCACCATCCCTGGGGGTGTTTAAAAGACGCGTAGACATAGTGCTTAGTGATGAATTTTGTCATAGTTAGGTTGATGGTTGGACTAGATGGTCTGAAAGGTCCCTTCCAACCTAGGCAATTCTATGATTCTACGATTCTCCTGCCACGTGTGACAACTGGCCAGAGCTCTGGCACAGCGCGGCTCTCCACGTTCACCCCGGAGGACTTTGGAGCAAGCAGCAGTGCTGAGCTTACTTGCGATTTCTGTGGCCTTGTCGCGCCCCTCGGCAGGCCCTTGAGCGGCTGAGCCGGCAGGTGAAGGGCGCATCACCAGCTCCACGCCAGCGCTCGGGTCCCTGTGGGAGGACAAAGACAAATGCCGGCTGCCCACCGTCCCCAGGCCGCGGGAGCTGAGGCGGGGAGGAGTAGCCTGAGCGGAGGCCCCTGCCAGAGGAAGGGCTGTCCCAGCAGCAGCGAGAGCGGGCAGCAGGGCTGGGGTCCCCCTCCTTTCCCCACCCTTTGCGGGACAGGCCTGCCCCGGGAGAAGAGGAGGCGAGCTGGCAGCAGCAGTCCCCCGCCCCGGGAAGCCCGCCCGGCAGCGCAGCCCCGTTCTCACCCTGCCGGCCGTTGGTTTCCCTTGGTCCCCAAGGAGCCTTTGGAGGCCCCTGGGCGTCTTCTCCGAGGGGCCTTTCTCCTCGCCATCTCGGGCAAAGGCAGGCTCCCCGCTGAGCCCCAGCAGCGTGTCCTGTCCCCAAAACCAGCTCCAGCAGCAGCCTCTCGCCGCAGCCAGCAGGAGCCTGTCCAGGGCCGCAGCCACAGGGCAACTGTGGGCTCCTGCCCCACACGCCTCAGCGCTGTGCAGGCAGCCAGCTGTGACCTCACAGTGGTGTCACCTCTGACGTCATGCTGGGGCTGCCCAGGGCTGAGCAGGGCGGGGAGACCCTGTGCTCCTTCCTTCTCCTTGCGGGATATTAATTGTTCAGCATAAATACATACGTTTTAAGTAGAATAAATGATTTAGGATTATCATTCGGTGTGATTTGTGCTGCTTGCTTAGCTCTACTTAGCATGAGGTGCTGGATTTGCTGAAACCTTTAGGCTGGAAAAGAATCCAATGAGATGTTAGAAGACACCAGACCAAAAATCATCACCATTGGCCCCCTCCTTGCTGTGCTTCTGGAAGTCTCCAGGGAATGTCCTGCAGTGATCTGCAGCTGTGAGCAGCCCTCAGCCACGCAGAACCCTCTCAGCAGCAGGACCTTGCCCCGCCGGGGGATGCTCCTTCCATGCAGAACTTCTCCCCACAGTGATGTGGTGGGCTTCCCAGGCAGGCTGAGAGCTGACCCTGGCAGGTGGCAGAGTCCCTGCCCCGGCACACAGACCCCTGGGGTGCAGGGAGCCTGCTCTGAAGGACAGCCCTGGGCACCCCTGGCTGCACACCCACCTTCACAGCTATTCAAAGTGCCTGACAAGAGCTCCCACATGTACAGATCCCGTAAGCTGTGGCTGTGCCAGCTTTAGGAGATGCCTCCAGCAACTCCGCCTGCAGTGCCCTGCACCCGCAGACTTACCCTGTCAAGGGCTGCAAAGATTTCTCCTCCAGTGAGCTCTCAGTCGTCCTCCCAATCCTGACACCTTCAAGCTCTCTCTCTGCCTTGCTCATCTCCCTGAGACACCCTGGCAGTGCCCCCAGCCCTGCTGCGCTTGGCAGAGGAGCTGCTCCTGGGCAGAGCTGTCTCTCTGCAGCGCTGCCCGCTTGCCGTGAGCTCCCTCCATCCCAGGAGCCCAGCCCAGCTCAGACGCAGAGGACCAGCCCAAGGAGTTTTAATGACCCCTCTGGTGGGTTCGAGGCCGAGTCCGTGAACGTCAGACGCTGCGAGGAAGTTGAAGGAACCTCTCAAGGAGTCAAAGTCGGGTTCAAACTCCAAAGTTTCTTGTGGTGTTGATGGGTCCCACTGAGGAATTGCCCCCAGGGTCCGGTTACAGCAGAAAACTGGAGGCAGCGATGGCAGGTCGGGAAAAGCAAGTTGAAGGTGACTCTGATGCTGGGTAAACGTGGATGTGTTTCATTAATGCAAAGGGCCAAGCCCTGACTCCATCGCCCAAAGGGCCAAGGCCTGACCCCCAGCCCCCAGGAAGGGAGATCCTCTCCCTCACTCCTTCCTCAGGGCTCTTCCTGGGACAGTGGGATGTGGAGATGTGCAATGCCAAGGGCAGGACTATGGTACGACACCTCCCAGGCTCCTGAGTATGGACAAGGAGGCAACGAGACCCCAGTGCTGGAAGGACTGGTTGTCTCAGAGGCATCAGTGGCAGAGACAACAGCCGTAGCCCAAGACATGAAGAGGCTGGCTCTGTTAGGGGACTTCCAGCTTTGCCACATCCCTCTATCTTCTCCACCACAGGCTGTCCTACGGTGTCCCATCACCTCTGCCTCTTTCCCTGCAGGCTGCAGTCATCCACCCGGCTGCCCCATCTTGCTGTCACCTTCCTTTGCTGAGATCTCTCCATCCTCCCTGGCTCTTCCTTGAAACACAAAGCCTTGGGCTGATCCAGACTCCTTCTGGGTGGCGTGTTGCACCACAGCACTGCCCTTGGAGTGACGTTTCTGTCTCCTCGTGGCCAGGCTGCACCTCCCCACCTGCATGTTGGGGAGTTCTTTCTTTCTCAGGCTGTTTTCCACTAGGAAGAAAAGCTCCACCAGCTCTGAAAGCACCCTTCCAGCACGCTCAGGCTCCTCCTATACCGTCCCCAGTCTCCAAACCACTGAGCCCAGGGCTCTCAGCCTCTAGATACTGGTCAAGTGCTTGAGGCCTCCAAACCCTGTCTTGGGAGATCTCTGGGCTCTCTCCACAGTGTTTGCAGATGAAATCACAGTGGTCATAGGCCAAGAAAGATGGAGTGAGACTTTTTACCAGGGCCTGTAATAGCAGAACAAGGGGCAATGGCTTTACACTGGAAGAGGTTATATTTAGGTTGGACATAAGGAAGAAATGCTTTATGATGAGCGTGGTGAGACCTTGGAACAGGTTGCCCAGAGCAGTTGTGGATGCCCCATCCCTGGAAGTGTCCAAGGTCAGGAGCTTGGAGCAACCTGAACTAGTGAAAGACGTCCCTCCTCACGGCAGGGGCTTGGACTAGATGATCTTTTAGGTCCCTTCCAACCCGAACCATTCTATGATGCTTGGATTCTAATATGCCCAACTCCTCCTGCACAAGGCTGCAAACACCTACATACACCATATAGGGATTTTCACCTGACCTAGTCTCCAACCCTTCCATAAAAAAGAAAGGATTGCCATTTCTAGGACAGAAGTTGCCATGTTTTCAGAGGAACAATTCAAAACCCAAAAGGAAAAAAAATCCTTCCAAGAAAGTCCTGACATAGTTGCATCAATTCAGTTAGTTAAGTGAGCCAATGGGAGAGCCTTGCCCGGTGACCTTGCCAACGGAAGAGGTTTTTTTTTCTTTCGGGGCCTGAGGCTCATGTTGGGACGCCAGAAAGTGCATTTGGGGACTGTGCAAGACTTGCCATGGGATGTCTAGGAAAGGACCAAAGGTTTGTAGACGAATGACCATGGGAAAATAGAGAGAAAAGGGCTGAAAGGAGATGGTCATGTGTAACCAGATGGCTGGTCAGGACACTTCCCTGGCTGTGCCCTGCAACGGATCACCGCAGCCTGCCCTGTTTTCTTAATACCTCCCTTTCCAAGAGCTTTGTGGGGCAAGGGAGATCTCTGCTCTATGCACAGATGGAGGTTCAAGTGCCAGCAACCGGAGTGGGAACCACAAGTCCTAAGTTCTTTTGTACTTTGGGGGACCAGCAACTGGTGAGACTGGCGGGTGTGCACTTAAGATTGGTGTGTATGGTAGTGGTTTAATCACAAGCAAACACCAAACAAGAGAAACCAGAGAGTAAAACACACCTGCGAGCAAGTCATTTTTGAGGGCCTAAGTCTGGACTGGACGCTAGAGAGACCAGAACGTCTGCAAGTTGGGTACTGGAGGAAGAAGGTAGCCCAGACCGCCTCCTAGAGAAACTGGGGGGTCACAGAATCATAGAATTGCTTAGGTTAGAAGGGACCTTTCACATCATCCAGTCCAACCATCCACCTAACACTGACAAAAACCATCACTAAACCATGTCGCTAAGCACTACGTCTACCCGTCTAATTTTAAATACCTCCAGGGATGGTGATTCCACCACTTCTCTGGGCAGCCTGTTCCAATGCTTAATAACCCTTTCAGTGTAAAAAATTTTCCTGACGTCCAATCTAAACGTCCCCTGGTGCAACTTGATGCCGTTTCCTCTTGTCCTGCCTTCCTACCCTTGGGCAGGTCGACACTCACACCCAACTTGGTGTCATCTGTGAACTTACTGAGGGGGCACTCGATCCCATCGTCCAGATCATTGATAAAGATTTTAAAGAGACTCGGCCCCCGTACTGAGCCCTGGGGAACACCACTTGTGACCGGCCGCCCACTGGATTGAGCTCCATTCACCACCACTCATTGGGCCCGGCTGTCCCAGCAGTTTTTCACCCAGCGAAGCGTACGCCCATCCAAGCCATGGGCAGCCAATTTCTCCAGGAGAACACTGTGGGAAACTGTGTCAAGAAGCTTTACTAAACTCCAGGTAAACAACATCCACAGCCTCTCCCTCATCCACTCAGCGGGTCACCTTGTTTTAGAAGGGGATCAGGATTGTCAAGCACGACCTGCCTTTCATGAACCCATGCTGACTGTGCCTGATCGCCTGGTTGTTCTTCATGTGCCACATAATGGCACTCAGGATGACCTGTTCCATAATCAGGATGATGTCTTCCAAGTTGCTCTTCCATGCGGATGATGTGGGAAGGGAGGTGCAATGACACGTGCAGAATGACAGCAGGACACCTCCCAGGCTCCCAGGTGGGGACGAGGAGGCCATCAGGCTCTTGTACTCCTTATAGGCATCAGTGGCAGAGGTGACAGTCACAGACACGGAGATTAAGACCTTGGATCTCTTGGGGGCTTTTCACATTTCAACAGCCCCACACTGTTGAAACCACCGCAGGCTGTCCTATTGTGTTCCACACCTGGGCATGTTCCCTGCAGGCTGCAGACGTCTCCCCTGCTTCTCCACCTTGCTCTCGCCTGAGCAACTCACTAAGCTTTCTGAAGTCTCGCCATCCTTCGGGGATATGTCTTTAGACACAAAGCCACGGGCTGATCCACATTCTTTCTGGATGGCCGCCTTTTCCACAGCACTGCCCTTGGAGTGACGTTTCTTTCTCCCGTTTCCTGTTTAAACCTCCCAAGCTACAAGTTCTGGCATTCTTTCTTTCTTTCTCATGTGGTCTCCCACGAAGAAGAAAAGCCCCATCATCTCTGAAACCGTCCTTCGAGCAACCCCTGTCCTGCCCAGAGCCTCTCCACCATGGGGCCAAAGAAGCCCACATTCCTCAGCCTCCCCACGCAGCGCATGTGCACTATACGCTGAACTACACCTGGGCAGACCTCCTCTGGGCACTCTCCAGTTCCTCCCCACTCCTCCAAAATGGGGAGCTGCACACAGGGGGACACTTTTCTTTGGGGGGCCACTCCAGTTCCCAGCACCTTCTCCTCAGGACCACTGCTCAGCACGTTAGGTCCCAGCGGGCTCTGATGCACCTTCCTCCCCCTCAGTGCAGGACCGGACACTTCTCCTTGTAAACTTCTGGAGGTTTCTCTTGGCCATATCCCAGAGTTTCTCACGGTTCCCCTGAAGTGAAGCTCCATTGCCCTGGAATGAAGATCCATTTGCTCGGCTGTCAATGTTTCTATGCTGATGGCTCACCCTGGTGGTGCTGTCTCTCACAAGATAACCTGAGGAGTTGCAGGCCACGATAGACAATTAAAGGAGGTACTAGGTCAATAGAATTTCCGACTCAAGTAGGAAGTACCGTGACAACCATCACCAAAATACCGGTGAGGGTATTGGTACGGTGCGCTGCCTGTATGGCAGACTACGTCAGTGGGAAATATAGACCTGTATAGACACACAGAGAAAATGGATCCCTCCAGGAGCTGGTTGTAGATGCTCTATCCAGAAGCCGGCCCCAGGATCTCCTCATCCCTCAGTTCCCCCCCACACAAACAAGCACACGCACACACAACTGCCTGTCTCCGGTATGGAAACACAAAACCCCTGAGGCTGGCAGGCAGCCAGCTTCCACCTCCTCTGTGCTTCCTCTTCAGGCTTGGGTTTTGTCAGCAGCTTCTTTCTCATCCACGCCGTCCTTTCTGAATGTCAAGGCGGGCCATTGTGGAGCGTGAAGAGGAGATCCTCAAGCAGCCCTCCGCACCCTGCTTCTCCGCAGGGCCGTATCCCACAGGATTCTTCCAAGCCAGTCCCCCAGCAGGCCAAAGCCTGCTCTCCAGACGTCTCCTGCTCTCGGCCTTTTTCCTTTCTCTCAGGAGCCTCAACTCTACCTTCTTAGCCCTGGCTTTTACATCCCTGACTAGCTGTTGCTTGTTTGTTGGTATGAAGTCTGGAGCAGACATTCACCCGCCACAAAGCTGCCAGTTTCCCAGGTTGTTCTGTCCTCTCCTGTTGACGCCTCAGCTCGCAGCCGAGTCTGTCTGTCCCCAGGCAGAGCTCCTTGCATTCCTGCTGCTGCCTCACAGAACGGGCCAGAGGAATGCCACAGAAATGATCGGAGGGATGGAACCCGTCTGGAGCAGAGAAGGCTCCGGGGAGACCTTCTTGCGGCCTTTCGGTTGTTACTTCAAAGTCGTCCCCTCTGAGACCTGCTGTCTGCACTCTGTGTCTCTCCTTGCTTGCTCCCCTGGGGAGCTGAGAACCCGCTACTTCATGGACACTGCAGCCAAGGCTGCCACTCCATTATCACAGCCCTGATCCTTTTTTCCCTGATTGCATGTAGGAGATCCAGGTGAGCATCACCTCTGTTGGCACATCTGGCAGCTGTGCTCAGAAGCCGGCCCCAGGAACCCACAGAAACTTCTGGGTCTGTTTGAACCCTGCAGTGTCCCCTCACCCAAAAGGGCTCACCGAATCTGCTGCCCGACCCCTAGAGGATCTCCATTCCCCCAGGAAGCTCCTACGCTGAGGGCATCCCCCTCCTGATCTTAGAATCACAGAATCTTCATGGTTGGAAAAGACCTTGGAGATCATCGAGTCCAACCAAACAACCTACAATCTCTGTCACTAGCGCATGCCCTGAAGTGCCACATCTAGATGTTTCTTAAACACCTCTAGGGATGGTGACTCAACCACCTCCCTGGGCAGGCTGTTCCAGTGCCTGACCACTCTTGCAGTAAAGTCATTCTTCCTAATATCTAACCTAAACCTCCCCTGCCGCAAGTTCAGGCCATTTCCTCTGGTCCTGTCATTATTCCCCTGGGAGAAGAGGCCAACCCCCACCTCTCTCCACCCTCCTTTCAGGGAGTTGTAGAGGGCAATGAGGTCTCCCCTCAGCCTCCTCTTCTCCAAGCTAAACATGCCCAGCTCCCTCAGCCTCTCCTCATATGCCCTGGTCTCCAGACCCCTCACCAGCCTGGTAGCTCTCCTCTGGACACGCTCCAGCACCTCAATGTCCCTCTTGTCCAGAGGGGCCCAGAACTGAACACAGCACTCGAGGTGGGGCCTCACCAGTGCCGAGTACAGAGGCACCATCACTTCCCTGCTCCTGCTGGCCACGCTATTCCTGATAGAAGCCAGAATGCTGTTGGCCCTCTTGGCCACCTGGGCACACTGCTGGCTCATGTTAAGCTGGCCGTCCACCAGCACCCCCAGGTCCTTTTCTGCCGGGCAGCTTTCCAGCCACTCTGCCCCAAGCCTGTAGCCTTGCTGTGGGTTGTTGTGACCGAAATGCAGGACCTGGCACTTGGCCTTATTAAACCTCATACAGTTGGCCTTGGCCCATCGATCCAGCCTGCCCAGGTCCCTCTGGAGAGCCTTCCTACCCTCAAGCAGATCAACACCCCCACCCAGTCTGGTGTCATCTGCAAACTTACTGAGGGTGCACTCAATCCCCTCATCCACATCATTGACAAAGACATTAAACAAAGCCGGCCCCAAAACTGAGCCCTGAGGGACACCACTGGTGACCGGCCGCCAAGAGGATTTCACCCCATTGTGATAAATGATTTAATCGCAAACAGGATTCCAATTAGAATTTATAATTTATTAAAGGAACAAAGGCAAGCAAACAGCGCTGGGTGTGCCGGGGGTCTCTGCCCAACCAAGACACACCCCTTACAGACCCCATTTTTGGTTTATATCTCCTATACTAATACATATTCATAACTGCCTCTAAAATGGTTGGCCCTTGCCAAAAATGGGTGTATCCCCTCCCTTACAGGTCACTATGCAGATAACAACAGGACCGGTTTAAGGTGGTATTCTAGAATGTTCGCCAGGTGGCTCCTGCAAAACACAGACACGACAGACACTCCGTCTCGTCTGCGGCCAGACAGACAAAACAGTCAAAGGTCACACTTCACCCTGTGGCCCTAACACTGTTCCACACTGACACGAATCAGTTAAGCACATCTCACAATCCCCCATTTTCTTTTTCTATGGCATTGATTCGTGTTTTTGTTTCCAACCGAGTTAATACTTGCCGAATGGGTATTAGTTTCGAATCTTCTTTTGTCTTTAGTATCATCAGGGAAAGTTTTCTCTTTCCCTGGTTCTGAATCAACAGGTTCTGTAGCCATCTGCGTTCCTTGTATAACTGAGTGTATTAGTCTAATAAAACAAGGTATAAAACATGGAATTATTAACAATCCTGCAAATGCCCCCAATATAACAATCCCAATTTTAGTAAGCCAATCACCTCCCGTAAAGTTTTCCCAGAATCCTTCTAGGTCGACTCCAGTCCAAGTCTGAACCGGGACATGTGCAATTTTCTTCATTTCTTTTACAAGTTCATTTACAGCTTCCCCTTCATCATCAATTTCTAAACAACAATTACTAAGGTTAAACTTCCCACAAACACCTCCCTCTTGTGCCAGCAAATAATCCAAGGCTAAGCGATTTTGGTACAAAGCAGTTCTCATCTTGGTATTTTGTCTCGCATTGTTTTCCATATTTGAGGATTACTAATGTTGCTCTCCATAGCCTCCCATGGCCATCGTTCACCTTGGCTTGTTCCACCACAAACATAACAATTAGTTACATTTAATGACTTAGCAATGTTTTCAGCAAGATTTACAAAGAGATTTTTAGCAACTGTGGGAATTTCATATTCCACTCCTGTTTCTATTTCATGATAAAATGAGTTAAATAGTAGTCTGTGCTGTACCGAATCCCTTATTCTTTCTTTTATTTCGATATTATAAACCAAAGTCTGGGAACTTACCCGTCCCCTCCTAGTAGTTCCTACGCACTGGCTGCAGTTGTTTGCCATAACCAGAGTCAAGGAGCTTACCCCAAAGAGGACCAGAAGAGGTCCGGTCAGGGCCATAGTGATCGGCGGTCACAGCCCGAAGGGGTTGCAGCCCTTGGCAGACCTTTCAAGCCGCACCACTCGTTCCCCTCCGGTCTTGCCCTCTTCCTTAATCTTTTAAGGGGTAACCTTTAATCAAGAAGCACTCTTTGATTAAATTGACAACAATAAAGCCTAACCCATGGTAGGTTATATAGGGGAGTGGGGGCCCCACAGCGAATGCACAAAAATTCTAAACTGTTTCCTAGATCCTTGACTTCTTTTTTGGAAAATGATATATTTTAAAACATGTAGAACACTTTGCCCTTAAAAATAAACAACACCGTTTACACAATGGACTAAATCACCTTTCCTAATAGGTATTTATCCCTGTCCACTAATTCTACAGGAGTAGTTACAATGAAATTCCCACAGCAACTTGGCTTATGCTTCTTGATGAAGGTCTCTTTAAGTTCGTCTGATGGTTAGCTTGGCTTCTCCGGGCTCAGATGTGACTCTCCACTCCTTCACTGGACCTTTCACTCGCGACACATGTGTCAAATCCTAATGGTGGTGTTTGAGCCATCATCCCAATCTCTCCTAGTTCTTTTAACCTTTTTCCAATGGATATTATATATTTTTGGATACTATAATCTTCAACCACATTGTTCCCCAGGGGCATCCCTTGGGAGTAAGGCATTCCATATAACATTTCATATGGCGATAATCCAGTCTCACTGTGTGGCTTAGTTCTTATGTTTAATAGTGCCAATGGTAGGCATTTCGTCCAGGACATCTGTGTCTCAATCATTAATTTAGCCAATTGCTGTTTTATTGTTTGATTCATTCTTTCTACTTTCCCTGAGCTTTGTGGGTGCCACGGAGTGTGGTATTCCCATTGAATACCTAATGATTGACATAATAATTTTATTATTTTAGAAGTAAGATGTGTGCCCTGATCAGAATCAATATACTGGATTATCCCATATCTAGGTATTAAGTGTTCTAATAAGATTTTTACTACCATCTGTGCCGTAGCTCATGCTACAGGGTAAGCTTCTACCCATTGTGTTAAATGATCTACTAGTACTAGTAAATATTTTATTCTCCCTACCTTAGGCAATTCAGTAAAATCGACTCGTATTCTTTCAAAAGGTCTATAAGCTGTTTTCCTTCCTCCCGTGGCTGCTTGTCGAAACACTTTCTTGTTTACTTTTTGACAAGTTAAACATCCTCGCGTGATTTGCTTTGCTATTTCAAAAATCCCAATACAGCCAAATTGTTTAAGGAAATGATCACTTATCGCCTTTGTACCCCAATGTGTTTGTGTGTGTAAGCGTTCTAATATTTGCCTGGCATAAGCTTTTGGCAACATCTCTCGCCCGTCGGGCAGCATCCATTTTCCCTGTTCTAACTTAGCTCCTATTTTCTCTAATTTTGCCTGTTCCTCAGGGGTAAATTTCTTTTCTTTCTCCTCTAGTTCTTTTTCACTAATGTCTCCTTGTACTTGTACTACATTAATTTTAGCGACCTGAGTCCTCAGGGCTGCTTCCTGGGCCTCTCTATCAGCTACGTTATTCCCTCTGGTTCGATAATCTAATCCCTTTTGGTGTCCTCTCACATGTACCACTGCTATCTCCTTTGGTTTTCTTAACGCCTTTAAAATTTTCACTATTAGTTCTTGATGTATTAGATTCCTTCCTTGGGTATTAATTAAACCTCTTTCCTCCCAAGTTTTTCCAAAAGTGTGGACTACTCCATACGCATATTTAGAATCCGTAAATATGGTCCCGCTTTTTCCTTGTAATAATTCCAGGGCTCTACAAAGGGCATACAGCTGACAAGCTTGAGCTGACCATGATGGACTCAGAGGTCCTGATTCTATAAGTTCTAAATTTTTATTAATTATGGCATATCCTGATTTTCTCCTCCCTTCCACCACACGGGAGGAGCCATCTACAAATAACACTTCTGCATTTTCTAACTCAGTATCTCTTAAGTCCGGCCTCACCTTAGTCTGGGTCTCAATTACCTCTAAACAATTATGTTGTACTTCCTTTGATGGCTCTCCAAACAAAAACTGTGCTGGACTCTGAGCAGAAGTCACCCTCAGTTCTAAATCGGGGGAGTCTATTAATATTGCTTCATATTTCAAGATCCGGCTGTCCGTTAACCATTTTTCTGCCTTTTGTTGTAAAACACTCCTGACATTGTGTGGGGTATACACTTTTAAAGGAGCACTAAAGGTAATTTTCCGAACTTCCTCTATTAATAATGCGGTAGCTACCAAAGCTTGGAGACAAGCGGGCCATCCTCTACTTACTGGATCAAGTAATTTAGAACAGTACCCCACAGGTTTTTTTATTCCTGCCCAGTCTTGAGTAAGAACTCCATATGCTGTCTGATTTGATGTATTCACAAAAAGATGGAAAGGTTTTTCTAAATCTGGGAGGCTCAATACAGGTGCTTGTATTAATGCCTTTTTTTATTGCCTCGAATTTCTGGTCATCTTCTGTAAACCACTTAAGTTGGTTACTAGTTAATTTTTCATATAGAAATTTTACCTTGTCACTATAATTTTCAAGCCATGATCTACAATATCCTAATAATCCCAATATTTGCCGAACCTCCTTTTTAGTTTGTGGGGGTCTTAAAGATAGAATCCCAGATATCCTATCAGAATCTAGTTTCTTCTTTCCCTGACTTAGCCAATGTCCTAAGTATTTTACTTCCTGTTCTACAAACTGTAGTTTTGATCGGGACACTCTCAATCCCTTCTCCCCTAGAAAATTTAACAATTTAATAGTAGCTTCTCGGGTCCCCTCTTCAGTTTCTCCTGCTACTAATAAGTCATCTACATATTGCAATAATTTTATCTCCTGGGGTAATGTAAAATCCTGTAAGATTTTCTCTAAAGTTTGCCCAAATAAATGTGGTGACTCCGTAAACCCCTGTGGTAATACCGTCCATCTTAATTGCTGTTTCCGTCCCGTTTCGGGGTCCTCCCACTCGAAAGCAAAATAATCTCTAGATCCCTCGTCCAGAGGACAGGCCCAAAAAGCATCTTTCAAATCTATCACACTATACCAAGTATGTCTGGGAGAAATATGACTTAATAAAGTATAGGGATTTGCCACTACAGGGAATTTAGTAATCGTTCGCTGATTTACGGCTCTTAAATCCTGTACCATTCTGTATGACCCGTCCGGTTTCTTTACAGGGAGGATGGGTGTATTATGAGGTGACATACATGGTTCCAAGGTTCCTTTTTCCAAAAGTCTGTCAACTACAGGTTTTAATCCTTTTCGACCCTCCATGGGTACAGGGTATTGCTTGATTCTAATCGAACGATGTGGATCTATTATTTGAACGCTTATGGGGTCCATTTTTATTTTTCCAGTTTCCCCTTCTTTATACCACACCGAGGGGTTAATAGCTTCTTCATCCTCCTGTGTTAAAGTATATAATTTGATCTGCAGTTTGTTCCCCTGACTCTGAATGCTCAAGTTTAACTTCAAAATCAGATCCCTTCCTAGTAAATTGTATTCCGCTTCAGGGAGCAAAAGTAAATCATTAAGACAAATTGTCTTTTCTGTTTCTACTTCTACATCTTTCAAGATAGGGACTTTAAAAGGTTCTCCTTTTGCCCCGACTACTGACATGTAATTCTTCCCTATCTCTATTCCTTTTGGAAGTTTCTGAATGGTTGATTTTTCAGCTTCTGTATCCACTAAAAATAAAACCTCCTCCTTATGGGGACCTATTAATAATTTTACCAAGGGCTCTGTTGATGTTGGAAGTCCCCAAAAGATATAGCCCCTGACACCCCTATTCTTCTTTGAACATTTTCTCATCTTGTTCTCGCTTACGACAGTTGCTCTGAACATGTCCCCTCTTGTTACAGTAGTAACAGACAGGAATTGTGAATCTCTCCCTATGAGGCTGTCCTCTGGGTGTCTGCTCTATTCTTTTTTCCCTTTTCTCTCTAAACGGATTCTGATTTTTCTGACTTTCTTTTACTGCTGCTACAAAAAGTTTTGCCTTTACTTTCTGTTTTTCTTCGTCCCTTCTAACATATACCTTCTGGGCTTCTCTAAGTAACTCCTCTAATCCTCTTTCTTGCCAGTCCTCAAGTTTTTCTAATTTCTTTCTTATATCCCCCCAGGATTTGGCTACAAATTGTGTTCTAAGGAGTGCAGTCCCAGCCACTGTATTCGGATCAATTCCAGAATACATTTGCAGGCTTTTCCTCAACCTCTCCAACCATTCCGTAGGAGATCCGTCTTTTCCTTGTTGTTCATTAAATGCTTTATTAATGTTTTGCCCTCGGGGAACCGCTTCCCTTATTCCCTGTATTATTAATGTTCTCAAATCCCTCATGTTCTGTCTCCCTTGGGGTTGTTGATGATCCCAGTGGGGATCCACGTTTGGCCATTTCTGATCTCCTGGGGGTCCTGCCTGATTCTGTCTTTCCCAAATTCTCATTCCAGCTTGTCTAATCATTCCCTTTTCCTCAGCAGTAAATAAATCCCCAACATGGATTGTATTTCTTCCCAGGTATAAGTATTAGGTCCTAAAAATTGGTCTAGTTTTTCTGCTACTCCAAGGGGATCATCTAATAGGGTCCCCATTTCTTTCTTGAAATTCCTTACATCTGTGGTATTTAATGGAACTGCCACAAACCCGATGCCTCCCTGATTGCCTCCGAGGGGTACTTCTCGTAAGGGATATAGAGAAGCTCCCCCAGATGTGGCAGTTCTACTTCTCGTACATGCAGCCGGAGGTCGATCTAATTCCGGTGCTGTCGGTGGTGGAGGCAGGGGTAACGGTGGCACTGGTGGGGGTACTACGGCCCCTGGAGGGAGAGCCGCCGTCGGAGGAGGATTGTTAGGATATGGAGGTGGTAAGTTATCCAGTGGTTCCCCTTTATCATCTTTTTCCTTCCCTTTTTCGTCTTTGTTTCCTTCTTCTTTCTCAGACTTTTCATCCGTTTTTAATCTAAGTATTGAAGCCGGAAAAGGACGTGAAGTCCCGATCCATAATCCTGCATAATCACTTTCCTCCTGACTAAAAGGTTCCTTTGAATTAACATATAGATTTAAGGCCTGGCAAATCCAGTCTTCCAAGGATCCAAAACCAGGCCAAAAGACATGTGGTTTTAAAGGTTTCTTCGGCCATTCAATCATACAATAGTGAACTAATTTTAATTTACTTTTTCCTTTTCTGGGGCCCCTTTCATTCCAATTCCTAATCATTATTCCTAATGGACTTTCCAATGGTATATCTGGTAATTTGCTCCCTTTCCTCTGGTCCTGGGTCTTTGATTTTGTCTGACCCATCTAGGAATTTTACTGTGGCAATTCCTACAGCCCTTGGTTACCAGTAGGAGCGTCTTGCAGGGGGTTTAGGACCTATCACCCACCCACTATAGGAATCGCTTCGGTCCTTCACCGGCCAAGTCCCTCGCGGGAGATTGGAACCGCGGTTAGAAGACCTCCACAGTCTCTTCGGAACCAGGTTCCGTCTCAATCACACTCTTACACACAGGCAACCGAATCCCACCCAACCGAACGGTATACACTTTAAATACTTACAACTCCGTCACCTTCGTTCGGATCTTCGCGCGCAGAATTACGGGTAAAATAAACTGCTGCAGCCAGCAAGGGAGCTCATAAAAATAAAAACCAAAATCTTTTCTTTGCTTGCCTTTACTCAGGTTCAGGATGGCATTAGTCCCGACCTGACCTGATCAGGAGCCACCTAATGGTGGGGCGCCCCTCCTAGATCAAGTCAGAATTCAGGAACTAAGACCCTCCCGGACGAGCCCCCAAATTGTGATAAATGATTTAATTGCAAACAGGATTCCAATTAGAATTTATAATTTATTAAAGGAACAAAGGCAAGCAAACAGCGCTGGGTGTGCCGGGGGTCTCTGCCCAACCAAGACACACCCCTTACAGACCCCATTTTTGGTTTATATCTCCTATACTAATACATATTCATAACTGCCTCTAAAATGGTTGGCCCTTGCCAAAAATGGGTGTAGCCCCCCTCTTACAGGTCACTATGCAGATAACAACAGGACCGGTTTAAGGTGGTATTCTAGAATGTTCGCCAGGTGGCTCCTGCAAAACACAGACACGACAGACACTCCGTCTCGTCTGCGGCCAGACAGACAAAACAGTCAAAGGTCACTCTTCACCCTGTGGCCCTAACACTGTTCCACACTGACACGAATCAGTTAAGCACATCTCACAGGACGACACCTCTCCCCGGTGCAAGGCCCACACACCGGCCGCCCCGCGCCGCCCCTCCCCACACGGACAGCCCCTCCCCCGGGGGTCCTGCCCCCACGGCCAGGCCCTTCCTGAGGGCCGCCCCCAGCCCACAGGCCCTGCTCCCCCGCAGAGCGCTCAGAGCCTCCCCCAGCCGGACGGACACTGACCTCAGCGGCGCTGCGACCCCTCACACAGCCCGCCCGGCCGCCGCCCCCGGCCCGGCCGCCGCCCCCGGCCCGGCCACACACAAACCCCGGCCCCGCCGCCGCTCTGAGGCGGCCTGGCCGCCGCCGGGCCTTTTCTACCCGCCCCGCGCACGCGCCCCCGTCACGTGGCCCGCCCGGCCCCTGCCCTCATCCCCGCGTGCGGCAGCATGGCGGCGGCGGCCCCCGGTGAGTGCGGGCCCACGACGGCCCCGGCCCCGGCCCCGGCCCTGCCCCGCCCCGCCCCGCCGGCCCCCCGGTACGTGCCCGGGCCCCCTCCTAACCCCCCTCGGTACGTGCCAGGCCCCCCCCAACCCCCACAGTACATGCGCAGACCTCCCCATAACCCCCCGGGTACAGGTATGGCCCTTCCATAACCCCCCGGTAGGGGCCAGGGCCCTCCATAACCCCCCCCCTACGTGTACGGCCCCCCCATAACCCCCTCCCGGTACATGCCAAGCCTCTGCACTGCCCCCCCAGTACATGCCCGGCCCCGCTGTCCCCCCAGCAGCCCCCTGTCACACCGCTCCCCCCATGGCTGGGGTGACAGGGGTGTGATGTTTCTGTAGGTTCCTCACCTCCAAGGAGCAGTTCCATGCCTACCTGCGGGCCCGGGGCGAGCCCAGCGGCGGGGGCGAGGAGGAGGAGGAGAAGGTCGAGGAGGAGGAGGAGGTCGGCAGCTGCCAGAGCGAGCCCCCCGCCAAACGGGTGAAGTCAGAGGACCTCGGTCAGGACGGGGAAAGCCGAGAGGATGGTGGAGCAGCAGAGAAGGAGCCCGTGGAGCAGAAGCGGGCCCGGGGGCAGAAGAAGAGCAGGCTGTGTAGGAAGCCCAAGCGCTACGAGCAGAGCAGGCTGTGCCCATGGGTAACGCAGGTAGGGTGTGGGGGCCCTGCTCTGCGCTGCTCTGGGGTGGGGGATTTGGGACCCCGGTGAGCCCTCCAGGGCTGCATTGATTTGGAAGTCTAGGGAAGCACACTGAAGAGAGAGCCGCACCAGGGCGGGCTCCCAGCAGGGAGCGCATAGCAGGGGGCTGCACCGGCAAAACCAGCTCCGTTGGCTGCCTGGGAGAGGGTGAAGCAGGATGAGCTGAGTGGGACAAGTAAAGCGTCAGCTTCCCTGAAGCGCTAGTGCTAAAATGTCCCCTCAAGTGGGTACGTCACCGCCCTTCTGCGGCACGTTACAGCAGTCGGCTTCCTGGGAGCGTTTCGTGGGGCACCCAACATCACCCGGGGAGCGACGGGTGCTTGGAGCAGTTCTGGCCCCTCTCCGCGTTCATCCTTTAGCCAGTCTTGCATCCCTCTGTATCTGTAACTGCTTTGAGTTTCCTCCAAGCCGAGCACTGAAAACAAACGGAGCGGTTCCAGTTTCAGGTTCTTTTCTCCAAGTGATACATTCTCTTGGAATAGTTGGGGCTCTCGAAGAAAAACCAGTGATTTCCTGGGTTTCCCACTGACATTTAGCCAAGGCAAGTGCTACAATTGCTACCTGGAATATCCTTCTGTTTAACCACTGCTGCTTCAGCTCTCCTAATGTGCTCCTCCATCCTTCTTGTTTTCCAGCTGGAAATCCAAGGCAAGCTCTACTTGGCTCCGCTGACCACGGTAGGTGGATAATTCTCTCTTTTTGTCCAAATTTGCCATTGCCACATCTGGAACAGAGCAAATCTCCTGACAAACCATCTCTCTGCTGTCTCTTTCAGGGCGGTAACCTCCCTTTCCGAAGGCGATGCGAGCGCTTTGGGGCAGACGTCACCCGTGGAGAGACGGCTGTGTGCACAAACCTGCTTCAGGGCCAGTCCTCCCAGTGGGCTCTCCTCAAACGGCATCATGCCGAAGGTAATTTTTGGGGTGCGGGTGGGTGCTGTCATCTTGAGAACCAAAGAAATGATAACTCGCTTCTGAGGAGAAAAGCTGCTGCTTGAATTCATGCAACCTGTCCCCCTCTGGCAGCCGGACGGAGCGTTTCCAGACACGATGACCAAATGTGGCTCTGCACAGGCATGGCGAGAGGTGGGGAGGAGCTTTTCAGTGGCTCCTGCTGACTCTCGGCATGGCATTGCCAGGGATGAGGCTGGTCTTCAGGTCACCAAACTTCAGAACCCGTTTTGGCACCGATTCTGGGTGACTGCCCAGCAATAGGGGCATTGTCCTTATCGGGAGGCTGCGTCCCTCCAGTGCTGGGGTTCAGGGTTAAAGCAACCAGGTCTGTTAGCAACCGGATCATTTTAAATCCTTGTTGGGATCCGGTGCCATGAAACCAATTAAACCTTGCAGTGGATATGGGAAGTTGTTACGTGAAACGGGGCCAAGCGGTTTTGGCAGAAGATAAACCCCCTTGCGTTCTAACACTCCTCACTGAGGTGGGAGGCCAGGTGCGGCTAGGTTTAAATTCTGAGTGATGCCCAATTCAGCACTATCAGTCCAATCGCGTTTAATATGTATTAAACTGTTACGATTTGGATACACTAATAGTGGGCTGCACCTTCAGTCTAGTCGTGCTCCTGAACTAGCACGGCCTCTCTCAAGTTTTGGTCGCGTTCAGTGAGACACCGAAACGACCAGCTACTGAAACAGTGCAGTTTATTTAAACAACAGATATACAGGTTCTTTAGGATTGCCGGTGATAAATACACTGTCTGCAAAGCACGTGCAAACAAAGATATTGTTAAGTATACAAAACGCGCGACAAAATTATAAATGATACAGCCTGGCTATAAATGTAGGGTAGAGATTCTCTAGAGAAATTTCTAAGTCCCCGAGAAAGCGCTCGGTGTAATTGAAGTCTTACCCAAAGGCGTCCCTATGGGGGGGAAGAAAGGCTCAGCCCATCGACTGATCCCGGAAATCAGCGGTGGAATTCTTCGCGATGGTGTCTTCCCTGGCATCCCCTCTCTCTTGGGCTATTTTTATACTATTTTTTTATCTTCAAAGTGGAGTTTGAGTGACTTTAGTCATACGTACTTTTATTATGATTAATGTATTCAAGGAGGAGTGTTCACCCCTCGGGGGCGGATAGCCTCCGGGATGGAGGTGTGTTTTGGTACATTGTGGTGAGCAAAGTTCGCACAAAGGACAGCATTTCATCACCATTTGACGAAATGTTGGCTTGGGTAGCGTGTAGGCTGCTTATCAGTTCCGTAGTACCATCTCGTCCCCCTATCTGCTATTCGTCACAAGGGAAGGCCACGGAACAAGCGTGTACTCGAAAGGCACCTTCTGGGGCACTGCAAGGTGTCTGTCCTTGTCCCCGAGGGCTTGGCTGTGGGGGACAGCAGAGGCGCTGCTGGGGACATCTTTCTCCCAGGAGATGTCACTCTCGCAGGGGTTGTCGCTGCTCCAGAAGGTGTCACTCTTTAGGGAGATGATGTTGCGGTCTGAGCTGTTGTCTTCTGAGGAGATGTCGCTTTTTGGGGAGAAATTGTGCTCTGGGGAGGTGTCGCTCTTGGAGGAGGTGTTGCGCTCTGCGGAGATGTCGCGCCCCAAGGAGGCGTCACTCTTTGGAGAGATGTCGTGCCCTGAGATGTCACTCTCAAAGGAGATGTTGCTCTTTGGGGAGGTGTTGAACGCAGAGAAGATGTTGCTCTTTGGGGAGATGTCGCTCTTTGGGGATAAACTGCGTTGTGGGGAGATGTCACTCTTGGAGGAGATGTCGCGCTCTGGGGAGATGTTGCGCCCCGAGGAGATGTCACTCTTTGGAGAGATGTTGCGCCCTGAGGAGATTTCACTCTCAAAGGAGATGTTGCTCTTAGGGGAGATGTCACGCTCTGGGGAGATGTAGAACGCTGAGAAGATGTTGCTTTTTGGGGAGATGTCATGCTCTGAGGAGGTGTCGCTTTCTGAGGAGATGTTGCTCTTTGGGTTGATGATGGTGTTTGAGGAGATGTTGCTGCCCAGGGGTGTCTGCGTGGGGGAGGCCCTGCTGGAGCTGTTGGTCTCTGAGGACCATTCCTTGGTGTTCTCGAAGGCAGGGATGGAGGTTGGCAGCTCGATGGGTGCTGGGGCCACCGCTCTCCCCTCATGGAATGTTGGGGCTCCCTGTGCTCCGTCCCCTCCCAACAGCCCCCCCAACAGCCCCCCCAGCTCCTGCTGGGGAGGGAAGGGGCTTGGGGGGGCTGAGGGCCTGCAGCCCCTACGGGCAGCTACCGGGGGCTGTGGGTGCAAGTGCCTTTGGCTGGAGCCTTGGTGTGTTCCCAGAGCTGGGGTGTCCTTGGGGTGAGTGGGGCTCGGTGGGACGGTCCCACGGCTGGGGGGCTGCACTGGAGGTGCCGGGCTGTGCGGGGTGGGTGGCAGGGCAGGGGTGGAGGGGTCGCACCGTGCCCAAGGGAGAGGTTTGATGGTCCAGCCACGATGGTGCAGTGGGGGTCTGCGACCCATTGCCCAGCCAGGATGCCGGCACTGAGGCCATGAGTCTCTGAATCTCTAGGGGATGAGGAGACACCTCTGTGTCAGGAGCCCTTCTCCTTCTGGCAGATTTCATCTTCCCAGACAGCATGTGGGAAGCCCCTGGTGCTGTGAGGAGCAGGGCTGGGCAGTTCCTGCAGTTTGTGGGAGATGGGTACTTCTTGTCAGCAGCGCTCGGGGGGCCATTGAGGAAAGATGCCCTGGGAGACATGGTGGTTGTGAGCGGAGAAGGACTCGTGGGAGACGGGAAGGTCTCGGCTGCAGACATCATGAAATGGTTGAGTTTCAAATTGTCAGAAAAAGGGTGGGCAGAGTTGCTCCCCTGGATTTTGGGAGCGGAATGCCCCGTTAGGAAGGTTGCTGGTGATCCCAAAGTGGGAGGTGCTGTTGAGTGTGTTGAGGGCCAGGAGGCCTTGCAGAAGGCTCTAGATGGCTTGGAGCGTTGGGCAATCCTGAGCGGCGTGAAATTGAAGCAGTCCAAGTGCCGCGTTCTGCAGGTGGGAGGGAGGGAGTAACGGCGGCAGCAGTGGGAATGGGGAGGGTGCGTCTGGGGAGCAGCCCTGCAGAAAGGGGTGTGGGGGTGGTGAGCAGCTCAGGAGGAGCCAGCAGTGTCCCCTGGCACCAAGAGGGCAAGCGCATCGTGGGGGGCATCAAAGACAGTAGAAGCAGGCGGCCAAGGGAGGGGATTGTCCCGCTGTGTTCAGCGCTGGCGCGGCTTCACCTGGAGCACTGTGTGCGGTGCTGGGCCCCACCATTGGAGAAGGGTGGGAAGGTCCTCGGATGGTGCAGAGGAGGGCAAGCAAGGTGGTGACAGGGCTGGAAGGCATGTCCTCTGAGGAGCGTCTGAGCGCTGGGGGTTGGTCTCGTCTGGAGAGCAGGAGGCTGAGGGGCGAGCTCGTGGCTCTGTGCAGCTTCCTGAGGAGGGGACGTGGAGAGGGAGGTGCTGAGCTCTTCTCCCGGGCATCCAGGGACAGGATGCGTGGAAGTGGCTCAAAGCCGCGCCAGGGGAGGTTCAGCCTGGGCATTAGGAAGCGTTTTTTCACCAAGAGGGCGGTCAAACCCTGGAACAGGCGTCCTCGAGAGGTGGTTGATGCCCCAAGTCTCTCTGTGCCCAAGAGGCACTTGGACAATGCCCTTAAGAGCACTCTTTAACTCGAGGTCAGCCCTGCAGTTTGGGTTCTGGTCTTTCTCTTCCCTTTTCCTCCTTCTCTGGCGCAGAGCAGCTCCCTGCGGCCCCTGAGAGCTGCGGGCGGTGGCGGTGCAGCTGCTGCAGGGGACGGGAGTTTTGGGTGCAGGAGGGTGCTCGGGGCGGGGGGTTGGGAGGCCGGACGCGGAGCAGCAGCGGTGCCGGGAGCTGCGCCGGGCCCTGCCGAGGCCAAGGGGACTGCGCCCGCCCGGGGCCCGCAGCGGCTCCCCCCGACACCGGGGGTGCCCCGGCGGGGACCGGGGATGTCCCCCCGCACCTTCTGTGCGCCGGACCCGCAGAGGGGCGGCCGCTGCCCGAAGGCGCCCTTGGCTGCGTTGGCCCCGGGCTGTGGAGCTGGGAGGGGGAACGGGCAATAAAGAGCTGGGGTTTCCAGGCACTTTTGGCCCCTGCCGTCATTTCTTTGTTTATTTCTTTCCTTATTTCCCCCCGGGCTGGTGTCGGGGCTGCCCAAGGCGCAGGCAGAGAAGGGGAGGAGGGTCCCTGCCTGGCCGGCAGCTCCCCCTGGCCGTTGTGGGGGTGATTTGGGGTGATTGGGCAGCGCAGGGAGGCAAAGCCGGGCTGCGGAGCCGCGGATGGGGGTGATTGTCCCGAGGCTTTGGGGGCTTTGCCCCAAGGCCTGTCCCCGCGGGAGGGGACGCTGGCCGGGGTCCAGCCGAAGGCCTGGCAGCCCTTGTGGTCGTGTGTGTCCGTCCCCTCCCGCTCCCCAAGGTCTGTCCTTGTCCCGGGGGCTCCGTGCTGCTTTCTGCGTGGGGCTGTGTCTGTGGGTCCTGCGGGGACCCGTCTGTCCTGGCTGCCCCTGGGGAAGGGGACAGGGGAGTCCCCCCCCGCCACTGTCACCCTGCTGGTGGTGACTCGGCCCTGGGGGGGGGCTCGGTGCCCTTCGGGGTCCCGTGTGGGGCTGTGGCACCTGGTGGGGGCCGATTCCCGCTGTCCCCCGCACTCCCTCCCCTCCCAGACAGGCACGGAGCGGGGCTGGAGAAACAACTTTTAATGGAAAAACACAAGAGAAAAGGTCCTATCGAAGCTACTCTAACTCCCCCTCCCTCAAATGCACCCCCGTCCCCTAAACTCACCCCCCCATCTCTCAAAATACACTACCCCCCTTTAAATATACCTGCCTCCCCTAAACACACCCACCTCCCCAAACACACTGCCCGCTACAACTTTTAATGGAAAAACAGGAGAGAAAAGGCCCTATCGAAGCTACTCTAACCCCCCCCTCCCCTAAACATGTCCCTCTCCCCACCCCCCCCAAACACACCACTCCCCCTAGATACAGTCCCCTCCCTTAAATCTGCTCCCCCACCCCCCTCCCCTAAATAACCCCCCCCCCCCCATGCCCCTTCATCTGCGTCTCCTCGCTGGTGGGCGTCTCTTCCCCCCCGCCACCCCCGGCCTGTCCGCCAGAGCCCTGCGCTTCCTGGGTGGCAGCGATGGGGAGTTCGTCCCACGCTTTGTCCCCTGCTTCGTCCCCCGCTTCACCCCCCGCTTCGTCCCCCGCTTCTCCGCCATGGCAGGCTGGGCTGGCAGCAGCTCCATCCCCGTGTCCCCGCACGACTCCTGGGACTTCGTCCTGGAGAAGATATCTTCCAGGACGATGACGGCCTTCCGGGTCACCTCCACGCCAAAGTACTTGACAGGCACCTCCTGGGGCACTGCAAGGTGGCCAGCTGTGTCCCCGAGGGCTTGGCTGTGGGGGACAACAGAGGGGCTCCTGGGGACATCACTCTCAAGGTGGCCGGCCGCGTCCCCGAGGGCTTGGCTGTTGGGGACAGCAGAGGAGCTGCTGGGGACGTCGCTCTTCTGTCCCGTAGAGGAATTCTTCCAGGATGCAGGCACCCTCCAGGAGCTCCTCCATGCTGTAATTGAGCATTAGCAGCTCCTCGGGCAGCGAGAGGGAGTCGACGTCGCAGAGGGGGGTGGCTTCGCCGGTGCCACCGAGGTCAGAGTCCAAGAGGCTCAGGGCCTCCTTGAGGGACACCTCGTGGGGCATGGCAAGGTGGCCGGCCGCGTCCCCGAGGGCTTGGCTGTGGGGGACGTCGCTCTCCCAGGAGTTGTCACTGCTCGAGGAGGTGTCACTCTTTAGGGAGATGGTGTCATACTCTGAGATGTCCTGCTCTGAGTAGGTGAGCTCTGGGGAGATGTCGCTCCAGGGAGAGATGTTGCTCTTTGGGGAGCTGATGGTGCTCGAGGAGATGTCGCTGCCCAGGGGTGTCTGCACGGGGGAGGCCCTGCTGGAGCTGTTGGTCTCTGAGGACCATTCCTTGGTGTTCTTGGAGGCAGGGATGGATGTTGGCAACTCAGTGGGTGCTGGGGCCACCGCTCTCCCCTCTCTGATGATGCCACCGGGGTCCCCAGGTGTGGTGATGGTGGTGTCGGGGTCCTGGGAGACCTCCACCATGTCCAATGAGGAACCAAAGAGCCAGAGGGGCTCTTGGAGGAGCATGTCCTCGGTGACTTCAAAGTTGGCATCCAGGTCACCAGGAGCTTCTTTGTGGTGGGCAGCAGCAGGGCTGGGGGGGAAGTAGGTGCCTGTGGGGACGCAGCTGGCAGGGGGTGCTCCCGCGTAGGTGGCCTTGAGGTGCTGGCGTCCAGGGATGGAGTTGAACAGCAGCGGGGGGACTGCGGGCACCGCTGTGCCCTGGTGGCCGTAGGCTGGGTGCTGCGTCAGTTGGGGCAGTGGGTGTTGTCCCTGGGGGGTGCCAGGGGCTGCCCAGGCCGGGAGGGTCCCGCAGCCCCCGGGGCCCCACAGGGCAGCGCCCGACGGAGCAGCAGCGTCGTGGCCGAGGGTGGCGTTGGCCGGCGCAGGCACGTTGGTGACAGTCCAGTCGAGGGACCCGAAGTGTGGGTCGAAGCAGCAGCAGCCGCATGGGGCCCTGTGCAGCCCTGTGTGGGTGGGAGGGAGCCGTGCTGGGCCAGGGGCACCCTCCAGGGTACCCTCCGAGCCACCCCCCATGGCCATCAGGGTGCTGATGGTGTCAGGGTGGCAGAGGGGACAGGGGTGCCATACCTGGTGGTGGGGCCTGTGGGGCCGCCCCCACTGGGGGTGCCCAGGCCATGGGGAAGAGCAGCTGCTGCCCGGGCGGTGGGAACAGGGTGGCTGCGCCTGGAAGAGAGACAGGAGCCATGGTCACCTCCTGCGCTCTTGGCCCCGAGAGCGTCCCCGGGCTGTGGGTCGGGGTCGTTCCCTGCCTTGGGGGTAGAAGGTTTGAGGGAGCACAAAAGCCTGAAGGCTCTGGGGCGCCGGGGGGGCACAGGGGCCGCACAGTGGGAGCCACCGAGGTGGCAGCGCCATGGTGGGTCCCCTCAGTCTCTCGGCTGCTAAGGACTCTTTGGCGTCTCCAGGATGGAATGTTGGGGCTCCCTGTGCTCCGCCCCCTCCCAACGGCCCCCCCAACAGCCCCCCCAGCTCCTGCTGGGGAGGGAAGGGGCTCGGGGGGGCTGGGTGTCCGCAGATCCCACTAGGGGCTCTGTGTGCAAGTGCTTTTTGCTTTCAACAGTATTTTTCAGGGGGCGAAAGGACCAAGTTGGTTCAGCCGAGCTTTGTGGGGACGAAGCTGCACCCGCAGCCTCCTTGTGCCACACGGCAAATGCCTCTGTGACTGTCGCCTGTGCTGCGCTGCCTGGAGTGACGCAGAGACAGGAACAAGGACCTGGAGGGTGCGAGGGAAGGTCACGCAGCATCCCTCGGTGGCACGCTCCCCTGCCCAGCCCTCCCTCAAATCCTGCTCTCGGGTCTTTTAGTCTCCTCATTGGGAAACAAGCAGCTCTGGGTCCCCCTCGGAGGGGGCTGTACCTTCCCTGGGTGCGTGACACCGGGAGGAGACGGTACCCACCGCTGCATGCTCCCAGAAAAGGCCGGGATTCTGCACAACATCCGATGACGAGATGCTGGGTCTCTTTGTGCTCTGCAGGACCCCAGGGACTGGGTTAGTTCATCCCCTCCTGGCACTGGGGAGGATTTGGCACTACCAAGGACACCCCGGTAGGAACAGAGGCCTCTCGCTCCCGCTACGTGAACAGCGTGTGGCGTGGGGGAGCCGGGACAACTGCCGTGAGCTGGAGGCCAGAGATCCCTCCTGGCCTGTATCCTGTTCATTAAACAGATTGCTCTCTGTTAGCGAGGCACCTCTGGCTGCAAGATCGTGTGAGACCATCTGCTGTGTAACTTGTGGCAGGGACCGATGCTGGGGGCGTGAAGGCAACTTCTAAAAAACATAAAACTTTCATTTCATTTCAGAGCGCAGCTGAACAACCCCGTTCCTCGACACGCATCGTCCTAATGCCTCCTCTTGACCCGGCGCCACGGGAAAGGGCCTCCTCAGCCCTATCTGTAGGAATTTGCCGTGTGTTTAGGCAGGAGGGTGAAGTTGGTAGCTACGGCTCCCAGCGGCAGCTCACTAGAAGAAAGAAAAGAACAAAAACGTCGTTTCAGTCGGGACGGACAAATGACAAGACTCTCCTTGAAGAGTTAAGTTAAGCTCACTCTTTATTACAAACTTGGCTTTCTTATATATCTAATCTTTTGTTCACGCTCCGTTCACGCGTTCTTTCTACGCATTCAATTGGTTAGGTGACATAGCACAGGCGCTCGTAGCTACAATACGATTGGTTATTGAAATCCTGTTCACATTGCTCAAAATCTGGCTTTCTCACAGCCTAACTCTCCTTGTTCTCTCAAGCAATCTTCTTTCTCCTTTTTGTTACGTTGTCCTTATACGACGCAACTCGCGGCCTTCTTATGGGTACACTGCAATCTCTGTCTCTTCTGTCAAGGGGTCTACGGACCCGCCGTATCCCCCAACAACTCCCCCTTTTTGTATTTGTGCTACAAATGCCGCCCCCATCACCTGCTGCAGGGCCCTTTGCAGTAGGGAGATGAGACATGGCACCATCATTAGCACAACTACAACTATCAACAATATTATTAATCCTGCTTTGACTATTGAAACCAGCCATCCTGAGAGTCCCCAGTTTTGCAAAAGGTGATCAAGAGAGAAGAACCCATCCTCTTCTTTTAACTTTTTCGTTTGTTCCATCAACTCTTGTACGCGTGCATGAATAGATCGAGAGTGGTCCGATAAATTCATGCAGTACATCCCATCAAAATCTTGGCAGCCATGACTTTGAGCCAGCAACAAAAACTCTATTGCAGCTCGATTCTGCAGTGTGGCATGTCTAACTGAGTCTACATCTAACAGTAAAGTACTCAAAACTAGAGAAGTAGCATTAGATTGCTCAGCCAGCCAACGTCCAAGCTTGTTAAGCGCAGCGAGCGCTTTAGCTGACGCCGCCCTGGGGGCTAAAAAGGATGCCGCGATTATTTCTCCAGGGTTCCAAAATTGTACATTGTCATCGCAGCTGTTTCTGAATGCGTGAGCACTTCGTTTTGGGCGCCTATAGTGCTGCTCAATCATAGATATATTTGGTGTTAGTAGGGTTAATCTTCCTAAACTACAGGGGCCCCCTTTAATATGAGAGGGGGGGGACCAGGCCATGCTCTATCTCCGCAGATGAGAGATTCCTGCTGGCAAGCGAAGAGGGTGAGGAGTAGATGCAGAGACATTGGTTGATGTGGAGTTGCAGATCCTGTGTTACAGGTATCTAGTTACAGATCTGGTGACTGTGTTACAGGTCCTGTGCAGGTTACTGTGTTGCAGACAGGGTACCCAGCATCCCAGTTATCAACTACCTCACCCCCTTTTGTCAAGTGCTTCGGAAACTCCGGCGCAGGCCAGGCGTCTAAGGGCTGTCCCACCAGACAGGTTGAGAAGGGATTCTCCGGTGATGAGGCTGACAAACAAAGCGTGTCCTGGCCCGTTAAGTTAGCCAGGGTGACCCATACATTATTCTTTGGTTGAGGTGGAATCCAAACCCTTGAGGAGGGTGCAGTAAATATGTTAAGGCAGATGGTGAGCAAGATAGCTGGAGTCATCCTGCCGGTTCGCTTTGTTCCCCCGTCCTGGTTATCTTCAAATACAGGTGGACGTATCTTGCGGGCACCCACCATGGTCCATGATCTGTGGAAACACAAGCATAACCCCTTCCCCACGTGATTAAGTCATGCGGGCCCAACCACTGTCCTGTCCTGAGGTCCCGCATCAGCACTTTTGCTCCAGGACCCACCCGTTCCTGGGTCACCAGAGAACCAAAGTGCCGAAGGAGGGGTGGCATCGCAGCAGGAGTATCATCAGCAAGCTGCAAAAAATTCAAGACACATACAGCTTTAGGTAATCGTGCTTCAGGGGTTTCCCCTAGCATTCCCCCTTTTTGTTTGTGTAAAAGGCGTTTCAGGGTACCGTGCGCACGCTCAACAATACTCTGACCCGTGGGTGAGTGGTGGATGCCTGTGACATGTGTCACGCCCCAGAGTTGTAAAAAACAAGCTCCTTTTTGCGATACGTAAGCAGGACCATTATCAGTTTTGATCTGTGGTGGGACACCTAAAACAGAAAATGCACGCTGCCAACGGCGTAGGGCGTCCCGAGCTGATTCTCCAGCGTGAGCAGTGGCAACGAGGGCAGAAGAAAAGGTATCAATTGATACATGGATATCCCTCAAACGGCCGAATTCAGTAATATGTGTGACATCAGTTTGCCAAAGCTGTAAAGCACGTAATCCTCGTGGATTGGTGCCATAATATATAGGTACATGTTGATCTTGACAATCGGGGCAGGCTGCAATAATATTGCGAGCCTCAGCATTACTAAGATTAAACTGACGTTTTAAAGCACGATATCCCTGATGATAAAAACTAGGCGATGCTATCGCTGGCTGTTTAACATTGGGCACAGGTCCCAGGGCCACTGCAGACACTAAAGCATCAGCTTGTGCATTGCCTTCTACAATAAATCCTGGCAACTGGGTATGACTTTTAATATGCATCACGTAATATTCTTGCTGTCGCTTTTGTATTGTTATCCGTAGCAGTTTCAATACGCCAAACAGCAATTCATTGGTTACATCTCCTAAAACAGCCTTATCTAAACGTTAGTACCAGTCCAGCCACATAAGCCGAATCTGTCACAACGTTGACAGGGCTGGGGAAGTTCTGAAACACCGTGGTCATCGCCCGTAATTCTACGACTTGGGGCGAACCTTCTTGATGTTCGATCTTATGTTGCCATTGTGTTCCTTGTCTCCAGACAATGGCAGCTTTTCCAGTTTTTCCTGATCCATCTGTGAACACCGTGGGCCCCTCCACTGGGTTTCTGCGAGTGAGATTTTTCTGTGCAAAGGCCATTTGGGTGCCCAGTTTGATCAGCGGGTGTGAAGGTAAATGGGAGCTCACCTGCCCTGTATAATTGGTCATGGCTGCTCGTAGGGCAGTGCTGTTAGCTAAGCACCGTTCAAAATAATCCCTCTGGACAGGGACTACAAGCTGTTCGGGGTCTCTTCCCATCAGTTCTGAACATCGAGTTCTAATTTTTATAATAACTTGTGCTATTAGCTCAAATAGACCAGGGGCTGTTTTCTTCGTCTTGTTGGGCAAAAAAATCTATTTTAAAACATGTAAGGGATCATCCCATTGTTCACACCATTGAGCAATCACAGCAAATGGCACTAATTGATCTACTAACGCAAAGGCCTGCACCGAAACCGCTAAGTCAAGTCTCCATACGTGTTTACTACTAAGAGCTTGTTCTATTTCAGCTACCACTTTTTTTGCTTCCTCAGTTAACATTTGTGGGGCTAAAATATTAGTGTCACCTTTTAATAGCGCAAAGAGAGGTTGTAATTTGGAAGATGGAATACCAACATAGGGCCGAATGCAATTAATCATTCCTGCTCATTTTTGTACATCATTCAACGTTTTTACTTCTATTTGTAGTTGGATAGGTTGTGGCATGACTGTCTGAGCTCATACTGTCATTCCCAGGTATAACCACGGTCGTTGCCTTTGTACCTTTTCTGGGGCGATTATTAAGCCATATTCACACAATGACTCCCGTGTTTTCTGTTCCATTTTTTCTAACTCTTGCGGTGTTGCAGCCGCTAGCAGAATATCATCCATGTAATGGTGACAGTAATCAGATGGGAACAGGGCATGGATTGGACTCAACGCTTTTGCTACAAACCATTGACAAATTGTAGGTGAGTTTTTCATACCTTGTGGCAACACTTTCCACTGGTATCTTTTGGTAGGCTCCATGTTATTCACAGACGGAACAGTAAATGCAAATTTTTCTTTGTCTTGTTCTGCCAGAGGGATGGTAAAAAAGCAATCTTTTAAATCCATTACAACAATTTCCCACCCCATAGGTATCATAGTAGGCGAAGGTAATCTCGGTTGTAGTGCTCCCATTCTTGCCATGACATCATTAATCTTTCTCAAATCATGCAACAATCTCCATTTCCCCGATTTCTTTTTGATAACAAATACCGGGGTATTCCAAGGGCTATGTGAGGCCTCTATGTGTCCTGCAACAAGTTGTTCCGTTACCAGAGACTGCAGGGCCGTTCATTTCCCTTGGCTAAGGGGCCGCTGATCAACCCACACTGGTTTTTCTGTTAGCCATTTTAGAGCTAAAGTGGGCCGAGAAACGCCCTGCAAGACAGTGGCCCCGCCTAAAAATCCGTCATTATGCGAACTCCCCGTTGGCCCAAGCAGTCCCTTCCCCAGAGGTTTAAAGGAGCTGAGGTCACATATGGCCGCACTGTAGCCCTTTGCCCTTCTGAGTTTACAGTCACCATCGGGTTAGTGGACATAGAACTATTGGCAACCCCTCCGAGTCCTGCCACTCCCAAGGCACTGGAGGTTAATGGCCAAGCAGCAGGCCACTCCCTTAAAGAAATGATCGTCACATCTGCTCCAGTGTCTCATAATCCAGCCACTCGGACCTTCTTGGGAGTGGCATCACTAAGTTCAAGAACACAATGCATTTGTGGGCGTTGATCAGATACCGTCTGCACCCAATAGACTTGTGGTTTTCCCGTAGCACCAAAACCGCCATTACCACGTGTAACGTTGTCCCTTTGTGGAACACAACTTTGAAATGGGACTAACTGAGCAAGTCGAGTTCCTTTCTCAATAGTCACAGGTGGTGTAGCTGTCGATACCATGGCACATATTTGTCCTGTGTAATCAGCATCAATCGCTCCAACATGTACCATGAGGCCTTGTAAGGTGGTACTAGATCTTCCTATTAGGAAGGCACTTAAACCTTGGCCAATTGGCCCCCAAGCGTCCAGGGGCACCTTGTGTACGATGGGGGTGGCTCCCCAGAGTCCACCACTTCAGTCCCTTCCTCACCCGTTATAGGACTGCCCTCCTCATCGTCTGACTCAGGTGGCAGGGATGGAAAACCCAGACTCGAGATGGGGTTAGTACAAATAGGAGGAGAAGGCCATGCCTCTGTTTCCCCCAAGGCTGGAGCGGGGGGTGCGGAGGGACGCACCAGTCCTTCAGGGTGGGTAACACCCATCCCTCTTTGAGTCTCTTTTACAGCTGCTCTTTGGTCACGAGGCAACACGTACTTATATTGTTTCTCTTTTGTGTTCATCGGGAGCAGTCCCTTATTTTCTTTAACAGCAATCTCCTGCCCCTTCATATCATCAACGGGAGGTTTTAAGGCCAAGGGCTCAGGGGCTGCGGACAGCTGTTCACTTCCTTCCACTAAATCTTTCTGCTCCTTAAAGTTCTTTAATGTGTCTAACAAAAGTCGCCACGTAGTTAACAGTTCAATGGCTGGTTTTGAGCCACGCGTAGCTTTCTCAAATAATGTCTGCCCTGGGTTCGTCCATTGCGTTACACTAAATGCCGTAACCGACGTTACTTCTACTCCCTGTTCCTTTCCCCACAATAGCATTTTTCGCAAAGTCACTTCAGGGAGGATTACACCCTGCCGCTTCAACAGCAGCGTCCATGTGCAGAGTAGAGTCTGCTCTTCCTTAGTTAACTTCCCTCCCATGTCCCCAGTGGCTCACCTACTACAGGTGTCTTCTTAAATATGATCCGGATCCGTCAACAGCTCTGCCCGCTGTCTTCAGCTTCACTGGGCTCCGTCCCCACGACTATTTCCAGTCGTCTTCTTCCTCAGCATCACGTCGGGGTCACTAATTGTCGTTTCAGTCGGGACGGACAAACGACAAGACTCTCCTTGAAGAGTTAAGTTAAGCTCACTCTTTATTACAAACTTGGCTTTCTTATATATCTAATTTTTTGTTCACGCTCCGTTCACGCGTTCTTTCTACGCATTCAATTGGTTAGGTGACATAGCACAGGCGCTCGTAGCTACAATACGATTGGTTATTGAAATCCTGTTCACATTGCTCAAAATCTGGCTTTCTAACAGCCTAACTCTCCTTGTTCTCTCAAGCAATCTTCTTCTTTCTCCTTTTTGTTACATTGTCCTTATATGACGCAACTTGCGGCCTTCTTATGGGTACACTGCAAACTCTGTCTCTTCTGTCAAGGGGTCTACGGACCCGCCGTATCCCCCAACAAAAACAAAGCAAAAAAAAAACAAGGAGAGGTTTGTGTTCAGTACAATAGAGCCACTGGTACCCTGTTGCGTCGCCCTGTGGCTCTACAGCGAAGGTGATGGCAGTCAGATGTGTCAAACCAAGCCTCTACCCTCCTGAAAATTTAGGGCTGCTGCACAAAACCGCCTCCGGTGCTGAGCTTTGACCTGCTCCTGTCATGAAATAATGATAGCCTGCGGAGGCATAATTTAGCCCAGACCTGAAGACGCCTGTTTTAAGGTTAAAAAGTCCTCCCAGCTAAACTTTATCCAACAGCAGCAATGAAAAAATCAACTTGTCCGGTGTTCATTTGGGTTCCTCTCATTAATGAAGCCACGCAGGATCACAGCCCGGAGGGTCCATCTTTGCTTTATCCCAACTTCCCATATCCACTGCAAGGTTTAATCGGTTTCATGGCACCGGATCCCAACAAGGATTTAAAATGATCCGGTTGCTAACAGACCTGGTTGCTTTAACCCTGAACCCCAGCACTGGAGGGACGCAGCCTCCCGATAAGGACAATGCCCCTATTGCTGGGCAGTCACCCAGAATCGGTGCCAAAACGGGTTCTGAAGTTTGGTGACCTGAAGACCAGCCTCACCCCTGGCAATGCCATGCCGAGAGTCAGCAGGAGCCACTGAAAAGCTCCTCCCCACCTCTCGCCATGCCTGTGCAGAGCCACATTTGGTCATCGTGTCTGGAAACGCTCCCTCCGGCTACCAGGGGGGGACAGGTTGCATGAATTCAAGCAGCAGCTTTTCTCCTCAGAAGCGAGTTATCATTTCTTTGGTTCTCAAGATGACAGCACCCACCCGCACCCCAAAAATTACCTTCGGCATGATGCCGTTTGAGGAGAGCCCACTGGGAGGACTGGCCCTGAAGCAGGTTTGTGCACGCAGCCGTCTCTCCACGGGTGACGTCTGCCCCAAAGCGCTCGCATCGCCTTCGGAAAGGGAGGTTACCGCCCTGAAAGAGACAGCAGAGAGATGGTTTGTCAGGAGATTTGCTCTGTTCCAGATGTGGCAATGGCAAATTTGGACAAAAGGAGAGAATTATCCACCTACCGTGGTCAGCGGAGCCAAGTAGAGCTTGCCTTGGATTTCCAGCTGGAAAACAAGAAGGATGGAGGAGCACGTTAGGAGAGCTGAAGCAGCAGCGGTTAAACAGAAGGATATTCCAGGTAGCAATTGTAGCACTTGCCTTGGCTAAATGTCAGTGGGAAACCCAGGAAATCACTGGTTTTTCTTCGAGTGCCCCAACTATTCCAAGAGAATGTATCACTTGGAGAAAAGAACCTGAAACTGGAACCGCTCCGTTTGTTTTCAGTGCTCGGCTTGGAGGAAGCTCAAAGCAGTTACAGATACAGAGGGATGCAAGACTGGCTAAAGGATGAACGCGGAGAGGGGCCAGAACTGCTCCAAGCACCCGTCGCTCCCCGGGTGATGTTGGGTGCCCCACGAAACGCTCCCAGGAAGCCGACTGCTGTAACGTGCCGCAGAAGGGCGGTGACGTACCCACTTGAGGGGACATTTTAGCACTAGCGCTTCAGGGAAGCTGACGCTTTACTTGTCCCACTCAGCTCATCCTGCTTCACCCTCTCCCAGGCAGCCAACGGAGCTGGTTTTGCCGGCGCAGCCCCCTGCTACGCGCTCCCTGCTGGGAGCCTGCCCTGGTGCGGCTCTCTCTTCAGTGTGCTTCCCTAGACTTCCAAATCAATGCAGCCCTGGAGGGCTCACCGGGGTCCCAAATCCCCCACCCCAGAGCAGCGCAGAGCAGGGGCCCCCGGGCCCGCTTCCGCTCCATGGGCTCCTTCTCTGCTGCTCCACCATCCTCTCGGCTTTCCCCGTCCTGACCGAGGTCCTCTGACTTCACCCATTTGGCGGGGGGCTCGCTCTGGCAGCTGCCAACCTTCTCCTCCTCCTCGACCTTCTCCTCCTCCTCCTCCTTGCCCCCGCCGCTGGGCTCGCCCCGGGCCCGCAGGTAGGCATGGAACTGCTCCTTGGAGGTGAGGAACCTACAGAAACATCACACCCCTGTCACCCCAGCCATGGGGGGAGCGGTGTGACAGGGCCATGGGGGACAGGGGGCTGCTGGGGGGACAGCGGGGCCGGGCATGTACTGGGGGGGCAGTGCAGAGGCTTGGCATGTACCGGGAGGGGGTTATGGGGGGGCCGTACACGTAGTGGGGGGGTTATGGAGGGCCCTGGCCCCTACCGGGGGGTTATGGAAGGGCCATACCTGTACCCGGGGGGTTATGGGGAGGTCTGCGCATGTACTGTGGGGGTTGGGGGGGGGGCCTGGCACGTACCGAGGGGGGTTAGGAGGGGGCCCGGGCACGTACCGGGGGGCCGGCGGGCCGGGGCCGGGGCCGTCGTGGGCCCGCACTCACCGGGGGCCGCCGCCGCCATGTGCCGCACGCGGGGATGAGGGCAGGGGCCGGGCGGGCCACGTGACGGGGGCGCGTGCGCGGGGCGGGTAGAAAAGGCCCGGCGGCGGCCAGGCCGCCTCAGAGCGGCGGCGGGGCCGGGGTTTGTGTGTGGCCGGGCCGGGGGCGGCGGCCGGGCGGGCTGTGTGAGGGGTCGCAGCGCCGCTGAGGTCAGTGTCCGTCCGGCTGTGGGAGGCTCTGAGCGCTCTGCGGGGGAGCAGGGCCTGTGGGCTGGGGGCGGCCCTCAGGAAGGGCCTGGCCGTGGGGGCAGGACCCCCGGGGGAGGGGCTGTCCGTGTGGGGAGGGGCGGCGCGGGGCGGCCGGTGTGTGGGCCTTGCACCGGGGAGAGGTGTCGTCCTGTGAGATGTGCTTAACTGATTCGTGTCAGTGTGGAACAGTGTTAGGGCCACAGGGTGAAGTGTGACCTTTGACTGTTTTGTCTGTCTGGCCGCAGACGAGACGGAGTGTCTGTCGTGTCTGTGTTTTGCAGGAGCCACCTGGCGAATATTCTAGAATACCACCTTAAACCGGTCCTGTTGTTATCTGCATAGTGACCTGTAAGGGAGGGGATACACCCATTTTTGGCAAGGGCCAACCATTTTAGAGGCAGTTATGAATATGTATTAGTATAGGAGATATAAACCAAAAATGGGGTCTGTAAGGGGTGTGTCTTGGTTGGGCAGAGACTCGTGGCACACCCAGCGCTGTTTGCTTGCCTTTGTTCCTTTAATAAATTATAAATTCTAATTGGAATCCTGTTTGCGATTAAATCATTTATCACAATTTGGGGGCTCGTCTGGGAGGGTCTTAGTTCCTGAATTCTGACTTGATCTAGGAGGGGCGCCCCACCATTAGGTGGCTCCTGATCAGGTCAGGTCGGGACTAACGCCATCCTGAACCTGAGTAAAGGCAAGCAAAGAAAAGATTTTGGTTTTTATTTTTATGAGCTCCCTTGCTGGCTGCAGCAGTTTATTTTACCCGTAATTCTGCGCGCGAAGATCCGAACGAAGGTGACGGAGTTGTAAGTATTTAAAGTGTATACCGTTCGGTTGGGTGGGATTCGGTTGCCTGTGTGTAAGAGTGTGATTGAGACGGAACCTGGTTCCGAAGAGACTGTGGAGGTCTTCTAACCGCGGTTCCAATCTCCCGCGAGGGACTTGGCCGGTGAAGGACCGAAGCGATTCCTATAGTGGGTGGGTGATAGGTCCTAAACCCCCTGCAAGACGCTCCTACTGGTAACCAAGGGCTGTAGGAATTGCCACAGTAAAATTCCTAGATGGGTCAGACAAAATCAAAGACCCAGGACCAGAGGAAAGGGAGCAAATTACCAGATATACCATTGGAAAGTCCATTAGGAATAATGATTAGGAATTGGAATGAAAGGGGCCCCAGAAAAGGAAAAAGTAAATTAAAATTAGTTCACTATTGTATGATTGAATGGCCGAAGAAACCTTTAAAACCACATGTCTTTTGGCCTGGTTTTGGATCCTTGGAAGACTGGATTTGCCAGGCCTTAAATCTATATGTTAATTCAAAGGAACCTTTTAGTCAGGAGGAAAGTGATTATGCAGGATTATGGATCGGGACTTCACGTCCTTTTCCGGCTTCAATACTTACATTAAAAACGGATGAAAAGTCTGAGAAAGAAGAAGGAAACAAAGACGAAAAAGGGAAGGAAAAAGATGATAAAGGGGAACCACTGGATAACTTACCACCTCCATATCCTAACAATCCTCCTCCGACGGCGGCTCTCCCTCCAGGGGCCGTAGTACCCCCACCAGTGCCACCGTTACCCCTGCCTCCACCACCGACAGCACCGGAATTAGATCGACCTCCGGCTGCATGTACGAGAAGTAGAACTGCCACATCTGGGGGAGCTTCTCTATATCCCTTACGAGAAGTACCCCTCGGAGGCAATCAGGGAGGCATCGGGTTTGTGGCAGTTCCATTAAATACCACAGATGTAAGGAATTTCAAGAAAGAAATGGGGACCCTATTAGATGATCCCCTTGGAGTAGCAGAAAAACTAGACCAATTTTTAGGACCTAATACTTATACCTGGGAAGAAATACAATCCATGTTGGGGATTTATTTACTGCTGAGGAAAAGGGAATGATTAGACAAGCTGGAATGAGAATTTGGGAAAGACAGAATCAGGCAGGACCCCCAGGAGATCAGAAATGGCCAAACGTGGATCCCCACTGGGATCATCAACAACCCCAAGGGAGACAGAACATGAGGGATTTGAGAACATTAATAATACAGGGAATAAGGGAAGAGGTTCCCCGAGGGCAAAACATTAATAAAGCATTTAATGAACAACAAGGAAAAGACGGATCTCCTACGGAATGGTTGGAGAGGTTGAGGAAAAGCCTGCAAATGTATTCTGGAATTGATCCGAATACAGTGGCTGGGACTGCACTCCTTAGAACACAATTTGTAGCCAAATCCTGGGGGGATATAAGAAAGAAATTAGAAAAACTTGAGGACTGGCAAGAAAGAGGATTAGAGGAGTTACTTAGAGAAGCCCAGAAGGTATATGTTAGAAGGGACGAAGAAAAACAGAAAGTAAAGGCAAAACTTTTTGTAGCAGCAGTAAAAGAAAGTCAGAAAAATCAGAATCCGTTTAGAGAGAAAAGGGAAAAAAGAATAGAGCAGACACCCAGAGGACAGCCTCATAGGGAGAGATTCACAATTCCTGTCTGTTACTACTGTAACAAGAGGGGACATGTTCAGAGCAACTGTCGTAAGCGAGAACAAGATGAGAAAATGTTCAAAGAAGAATAGGGGTGTCAGGGGCTATATCTTTTGGGGACTTCCAACATCAACAGAGCCCTTGGTAAAATTATTAATAGGTCCCCATAAGGAGGAGGTTTTATTTTTAGTGGATACAGAAGCTGAAAAATCAACCATTCAGAAACTTCCAAAAGGAATAGAGATAGGGAAGAATTATATGTCAGTAGTCGGGGCAAAAGGAGAACGTTTTAAAGTCCCTATCTTGAAAGATGTAGAAGTAGAAACAGAAAAGACAATTTGTCTTAATGATTTACTTTTGCTCCCTGAAGCGGAATACAATTTACTGGGAAGGGATCTGATTTTGAAGTTAAACTTGAGCATTCAGAGTCAGGGGAACAAACTGCAGATCAAATTATATACTTTAACACAGGAGGATGAAGAAGCTATTAACCCCTCGGTGTGGTATAAAGAAGGGGAAACTGGAAAAATAAAAATGGACCCCATAAGCGTTCAAATAATAGATCCACATCGTTCGATTAGAATCAAGCAATACCCTGTACCCATGGAGGGTCGAAAAGGATTAAAACCTGTAGTTGACAGACTTTTGGAAAAAGGAACCTTGGAACCATGTATGTCACCTCATAATACACCCATCCTCCCTGTAAAGAAACCGGACGGGTCATACAGAATGGTACAGGATTTAAGAGCCGTAAATCAGCGAACGATTACTAAATTCCCTGTAGTGGCAAATCCCTATACTTTATTAAGTCATATTTCTCCCAGACATACTTGGTATAGTGTGATAGATTTGAAAGATGCTTTTTGGGCCTGTCCTCTGGACGAGGGATCTAGAGATTATTTTGCTTTCGAGTGGGAGGACCCCGAAACGGGACGGAAACAGCAATTAAGATGGACGGTATTACCACAGGGGTTTACGGAGTCACCACATTTATTTGGGCAAACTTTAGAGAAAATCTTACAGGATTTTACATTACCCCAGGAGATAAAATTATTGCAATATGTAGATGACTTATTAGTAGCAGGAGAAACTGAAGAGGGGACCCGAGAAGCTACTATTAAATTGTTAAATTTTCTAGGGGAGAAGGGATTGAGAGTGTCCCGATCAAAACTACAGTTTGTAGAACAGGAAGTAAAATACTTAGGACATTGGCTAAGTCAGGGAAAGAAGAAACTAGATTCTGATAGGATATCTGGGATTCTATCTTTAAGACCCCCACAAACTAAAAAGGAGGTTCGGCAAATATTGGGATTATTAGGATATTGTAGATCATGGCTTGAAAATTATAGTGACAAGGTAAAATTTCTATATGAAAAATTAACTAGTAACCAACTTAAGTGGTTTACAGAAGATGACCAGAAATTCGAGGCAATAAAAAAAGGCATTAATACAAGCACCTGTATTGAGCCTCCCAGATTTAGAAAAACCTTTCCATCTTTTTGTGAATACATCAAATCAGACAGCATATGGAGTTCTTACTCAAGACTGGGCAGGAATAAAAAAACCTGTGGGGTACTGTTCTAAATTACTTGATCCAGTAAGTAGAGGATGGCCTGCTTGTCTCCAAGCTTTGGTAGCTACCGCATTATTAATAGAGGAAGTTCGGAAAATTACCTTTAGTGCTCCTTTAAAAGTGTATACCCCACACAATGTCAGGAGTGTTTTACAACAAAAGGCAGAAAAATGGTTAACGGACAGCCGGATCTTGAAATATGAAGCAATATTAATAGACTCCCCCGATTTAGAACTGAGGGTGACTTCTGCTCAGAGTCCAGCACAGTTTTTGTTTGGAGAGCCATCAAAGGAAGTACAACATAATTGTTTAGAGGTAATTGAGACCCAGACTAAAGTGAGGCCGGACTTAAGAGATACTGAGTTAGAAAATGCAGAAGTGTTATTTGTAGATGGCTCCTCCCGTGTGGTGGAAGGGAGGAGAAAATCAGGATATGCCATAATTAATAAAAATTTAGAACTTATAGAATCAGGACCTCTGAGTCCATCATGGTCAGCTCAAGCTTGTCAGCTGTATGCCCTTTGTAGAGCCCTGGAATTATTACAAGGAAAAAGCGGGACCATATTTACGGGTTCTAAATATGCGTATGGAGTAGTCCACACTTTTGGAAAAACTTGGGAGGAAAGAGGTTTAATTAATACCCAAGGAAGGAATCTAATACATCAAGAACTAATAGTGAAAATTTTAAAGGCGTTAAGAAAACCAAAGGAGATAGCAGTGGTACATGTGAGAGGACACCAAAAGGGATTAGATTATCGAACCAGAGGGAATAACGTAGCCGATAGAGAGGCCCAGGAAGCAGCCCTGAGGACTCAGGTCGCTAAAATTAATGTAGTACAAGTACAAGGAGACATTAGTGAAAAAGAACTAGAGGAGAAAGAAAAGAAATTTACCCCTGAGGAACAGGCAAAATTAGAGAAAATAGGAGCTAAGTTAGAACAGGGAAAATGGATGCAGCCCGACGGGCGAGAGATGTTGCCAAAAGCTTATGCCAGGCAAATATTAGAACGCTTACACACACAAACACATTGGGGTACAAAGGCGATAAGTGATCATTTCCTTAAACAATTTGGCTGTATTGGGATTTTTGAAATAGCAAAGCAAATCACGCGAGGATGTTTAACTTGTCAAAAAGTAAACAAGAAAGTGTTTCGACAAGCAGCCACGGGAGGAAGGAAAACAGCTTATAGACCTTTTGAAAGAATACGAGTCGATTTTACTGAATTGCCTAAGGTAGGGAGAATAAAATATTTACTAGTACTAGTAGATCATTTAACACAATGGGTAGAAGCTTACCCTGTAGCACAAGCTACGGCACAGATGGTAGTAAAAATCTTATTAGAACACTTAATACCTAGATATGGGATAATCCAGTATATTGATTCTGATCAGGGCACACATTTTACTTCTAAAATAATAAAATTATTATGTCAATCATTAGGTATTCAATGGGAATACCACACTCCGTGGCACCCACAAAGCTCAGGGAAAGTAGAAAGAATGAATCAAACAATAAAACAGCAATTGGCTAAATTAATGATTGAGAGACAGATGTCCTGGACGAAATGCCTACCATTGGCACTATTAAACATAAGAACTAAGCCACACAGTGAGACTGGATTATCGCCATATGAAATGTTATATGGAATGCCTTACTCCCAAGGGATGCCCCTGGGGAACAATGTGGTTGAAGATTATAGTATCCAAAAATATATAATATCCATTGGAAAAAGGTTAAAAGAACTAGGAGAGATTGGGATGATGGCTCAAACACCACCATTAGGATTTGACACATGTGTCGCGAGTGAAAGGTCCAGTGAAGGAGTGGAGAGTCACATCTGAGCCTGGAGAAGCCAAGCTAACCATCAGACGAACTTAAAGAGACCTTCATCAAGAAGCATAAGCCAAGTTGCTGTGGGAATTTCATTGTAACTACTCCTGTAGAATTAGTGGACAGGGATAAATACCTATTAGGAAAGGTGATTTAGTCCATTGTGTAAACGGTGTTGTTTATTTTTAAGGGCAAAGTGTTCTACATGTTTTAAAATATATCATTTTCCAAAAAAGAAGTCAAGGATCTAGGAAACAGTTTAGAATTTTTGTGCATTCGCTGTGGGGCCCCCACTCCCCTATATAACCTACCATGGGTTAGGCTTTATTGTTGTCAATTTAATCAAAGAGTGCTTCTTGATTAAAGGTTACCCCTTAAAAGATTAAGGAAGAGGGCAAGACCGGAGGGGAACGAGTGGTGCGGCTTGAAAGGTCTGCCAAGGGCTGCAACCCCTTCGGGCTGTGACCGCCGATCACTATGGCCCTGACTGGACCTCTTCTGGTCCTCTTTGGGGTAAGCTCCTTGACTCTGGTTATGGCAAACAACTGCAGCCAGTGCGTAGGAACTACTAGGAGGGGACGGGTAAGTTCCCAGACTTTGGTTTATAATATCGAAATAAAAGAAAGAATAAGGGATTCGGTACAGCACAGACTACTATTTAACTCATTTTATCATGAAATAGAAACAGGAGTGGAATAGGAAATTCCCACAGTTGCTAAAAATCTCTTTGTAAATCTTGCTGAAAACATTGCTAAGTCATTAAATGTAACTAATTGTTATGTTTGTGGTGGAACAAGCCAAGGTGAACGATGGCCATGGGAGGCTATGGAGAGCAACATTAGTAATCCTCAAATATGGAAAACAATGCGAGACAAAATACCAAGATGAGAACTGCTTTGTACCAAAATCGCTTAGCCTTGGATTATTTGCTGGCACAAGAGGGAGGTGTTTGTGGGAAGTTTAACCTTAGTAATTGTTGTTTAGAAATTGATGATGAAGGGGAAGCTGTAAATGAACTTGTAAAAGAAATGAAGAAAATTGCACATGTCCCGGTTCAGACTTGGACTGGAGTCGACCTAAAAGGATTCTGGGAAAACTTTACGGGAGGTGATCGGCTTACTAAAATTGGGATTGTTATATTGGGGGCATTTGCAGGATTGTTAATAATTCCATGTTTTATACCTTGTTTTATTAGACTAATACACTCAGTTATACAAGGAACGCAGATGGCTACAGAACCTGTTGATTCAGAACCAGGGAAAGAGAAAACTCTTTCCCTGATGATACTAAAGACAAAAGAAGATTCCAAACTAATACCCATTCGGCAAGTATTAACTCGGTTGGAAACAAAAACACGAATCAATGCCATAGAAAAAGAAAATGGGGGATTGTGAGATGTGCTTAACTGATTCGTGTCAGTGTGGAACAGTGTTAGGGCCACAGGGTGAAGTGTGACCTTTGACTGTTTTGTCTGTCTGGCCGCAGACGAGACGGAGTGTCTGTCGTGTCTGTGTTTTGCAGGAGCCACCTGGCGAACATTCTAGAATACCACCCTAAACCGGTCCTGTTGTTATCTGCATAGTGACCTGTAAGGGAGGGGATACACCCATTTTTGGCAAGGGCCAACCATTTTAGAGGCAGTTATGAATATGTATTAGTATAGGAGATATAAACCAAAAATGGGGTCTGTAAGGGGTGTGTCTTGGTTGGGCAGAGACCCCCGGCACACCCAGCGCTGTTTGCTTGCCTTTGTTCCTTTAATAAATTATAAATTCTAATTGGAATCCTGTTTGCGATTAAATCATTTATCACAATGGGGTGAAATCCTCTTGGCGGCCGGTCACCAGTGGTGTCCCTCAGGGCTCAGTTTTGGGGCCGGCTTTGTTTAATGTCTTTGTCAATGATGTGGATGAGGGGATTGAGTGCACCCTCAGTAAGTTTGCAGATGACACCAGACTGGGTGGGGGTGTTGATCTGCTTGAGGGTAGGAAGGCTCTCCAGAGGGACCTGGACAGGCTGGATCGATGGGCCAAGGCCAACTGTATGAGGTTTAATAAGGCCAAGTGCCGGATCCTGCATTTCGGTCACAACAACCCACAGCAAGGCTACAGGCTTGGGGCAGAGTGGCTGGAAAGCTGCCCGGCAGAAAAGGACCTGGGGGTGCTGGTGGACGGCCAGCTTAACATGAGCCAGCAGTGTGCCCAGGTGGCCAAGAGGGCCAACAGCATTCTGGCTTCTATCAGGAATAGCGTGGCCGGCAGGAGCAGGGAAGTGATGGTGCCTCTGTACTCGGCACTGGTGAGGCCCCACCTCGAGTGCTGTGTTCAGTTCTGGGCCCCTCTGGACAAGAGGGACATTGAGGTGCTGGAGCGTGTCCAGAGGAGAGCTACCAGGCTGGTGAGGGGTCTGGAGACCAGGGCATATGAGGAGAGGCTGAGGGAGCTGGGCATGTTTAGCTTGGAGAAGAGGAGGCTGAGGGGAGACCTCGTTGCCCTCTACAACTCCCTGAAAGGAGGGTGGAGAGAGGTGGGGGTTGGCCTCTTCTCCCAGGGGAATAATGACAGGACCAGAGGAAATGGCCTGAACTTGCGGCAGGGGAGGTTTAGGTTAGATATTAGGAAGAATGACTTTACTGCAAGAGTGGTCAGGCACTGGAACAGCCTGCCCAGGGAGGTGGTTGAGTCACCATCCCTAGAGGTGTTTAAGAAACATCTAGATGTGGCACTTCAGGGCATGCGCTAGTGACAGAGATTGTAGGTTGTTTGGTTGGACTCGATGATCTCCAAGGTCTTTTCCAACCATGAAGATTCTGTGATTCTAAGATCAGGAGGGGGATGCCCTCAGCGTAGGAGCTTCCTGGGGGAATGGAGATCCTCTAGGGGTCGGGCAGCAGATTCGGTGAGCCCTTTTGGGTGAGGGGACACTGCAGGGTTCAAACAGACCCAGAAGTTTCTGTGGGTTCCTGGGGCCGGCTTCTGAGCACAGCTGCCAGATGTGCCAACAGAGGTGATGCTCACCTGGATCTCCTACATGCAATCAGGGAAAAAAGGATCAGGGCTGTGATAATGGAGTGGCAGCCTTGGCTGCAGTGTCCATGAAGTAGCGGGTTCTCAGCTCCCCAGGGGAGCAAGCAAGGAGAGACACAGAGTGCAGACAGCAGGTCTCAGAGGGGACGACTTTGAAGTAACAACCGAAAGGCCGCAAGAAGGTCTCCCCGGAGCCTTCTCTGCTCCAGACGGAACAGCCCCAACTCTCTCAGCCCGTCCTCACAGCAGAGGGGTTCCATCCCTCCGATCATTTCTGTGGCATTCCTCTGGCCCGTTCTGTGAGGCAGCAGCAGGAATGCAGGGAGCTCTGCCTGGGGACAGACAGACTCGGCTGGGAGCTGAGGCGTCAACAGGAGAGGACAGAACAACCTGGGAAACTGGCAGCTTTGTGGCGGGTGAATGTCTGCTCCAGACTTCATACCAACAAACAAGCAACAGCTAGTCAGGGATGTAAAAGCCAGGGCTAAGAAGGTAGAGTTGAGGCTCCTGAGAGAAAGGAAAAAGGCCGAGAGCAGGAGACGTCTGGAGAGCAGGCTTTGGCCTGCTGGGGGACTGGCTTGGAAGAATCCTGTGGGATACGGCCCTGCGGAGAAGCAGGGTGCGGAGGGCTGCTTGAGGATCTCCTCTTCACGCTCCACAATGGCCCGCCTTGACATTCAGAAAGGACGGCGTGGATGAGAAAGAAGCTGCTGACAAAACCCAAGCCTGAAGAGGAAGCACAGAGGAGGTGGAAGCTGGCTGCCTGCCAGCCTCAGGGGTTTTGTGTTTCCATACCGGAGACAGGCAGTTGTGTGTGCGTGTGCTTGTTTGTGTGGGGGGGAACTGAGGGATGAGGAGATCCTGGGGCCGGCTTCTGGATAGAGCATCTACAACCAGCTCCTGGAGGGATCCATTTTCTCTGTGTGTCTATACAGGTCTATATTTCCCACTGACGTAGTCTGCCATACAGGCAGCGCACCGTACCAATACCCTCACCGGTATTTTGGTGATGGTTGTCACGGTACTTCCTACTTGAGTCGGAAATTCTATTGACCTAGTACCTCCTTTAATTGTCTATCGTGGCCTGCAACTCCTCAGGTTATCTTGTGAGAGACAGCACCACCAGGGTGAGCCATCAGCATAGAAACATTGACAGCCGAGCAAATGGATCTTCATTCCAGGGCAATGGAGCTTCACTTCAGGGGAACCGTGAGAAACTCTGGGATATGGCCAAGAGAAACCTCCAGAAGTTTACAAGGAGAAGTGTCCGGTCCTGCACTGAGGGGGAGGAAGGTGCATCAGAGCCCGCTGGGACCTAATGTGCTGAGCAGTGGTCCTGAGGAGAAGGTGCTGGGAACTGGAGTGGCCCCCCAAAGAAAAGTGTCCCCCTGTGTGCAGCTCCCCATTTTGGAGGAGTGGGGAGGAACTGGAGAGTGCCCAGAGGAGGTCTGCCCAGGTGTGGTTCAGCGTATAGCGCACATGCGCTGCGTGGGGAGGCTGAGGAATGTGGGCTTCTTTGGCCCCATGGTGGAGAGGCTCTGGGCAGGACAGGGGTTGCTCGAAGGACGGTTTCAGAGATGATGGGGCTTTTCTTCTTCGTGGGAGACCACATGAGAAAGAAAGAATGCCAGAACTTGTAGCTTGGGAGGTTTAAACAGGAAACGGGAGAAAGAAACGTCACTCCAAGGGCAGCGCTGTGGAAAAGGCGGCCATCCAGAAAGAATGTGGATCAGCCCGTGGCTTTGTGTCTAAAGACATATCCCCGAAGGATGGCGAGACTTCAGAAAGCTTAGTGAGTTGCTCAGGCGAGAGCAAGGTGGAGAAGCAGGGGAGACGTCTGCAGCCTGCAGGGAACATGCCCAGGTGTGGAACACAATAGGACAGCCTGCGGTGGTTTCAACAGTGTGGGGCTGTTGAAATGTGAAAAGCCCCCAAGAGATCCAAGGTCTTAATCTCCGTGTCTGTGACTGTCACCTCTGCCACTGATGCCTATAAGGAGTACAAGAGCCTGATGGCCTCCTCGTCCCCACCTGGGAGCCTGGGAGGTGTCCTGCTGTCATTCTGCACGTGTCATTGCACCTCCCTTCCCACATCATCCGCATGGAAGAGCAACTTGGAAGACATCATCCTGATTATGGAACAGGTCATCCTGAGTGCCATTATGTGGCACATGAAGAACAACCAGGCGATCAGGCACAGTCAGCATGGGTTCATGAAAGGCAGGTCGTGCTTGACAATCCTGATCCCCTTCTAAAACAAGGTGACCCGCTGAGTGGATGAGGGAAAGGCTGTGGATGTTGTTTACCTGGAGTTTAGTAAAGCTTCTTGACACAGTTTCCCACAGTGTTCTCCTGGAGAAATTGGCTGCCCATGGCTTGGATGGGCGTACGCTTCGCTGGGTGAAAAACTGCTGGGACAGCCGGGCCCAATGAGTGGTGGTGAATGGAGCTCAATCCAGTGGGCGGCCGGTCACAAGTGGTGTTCCCCAGGGCTCAGTACGGGGGCCGAGTCTCTTTAAAATCTTTATCAATGATCTGGACGATGGGATCGAGTGCCCCCTCAGTAAGTTCACAGATGACACCAAGTTGGGTGTGAGTGTCGACCTGCCCAAGGGTAGGAAGGCAGGACAAGAGGAAACGGCATCAAGTTGCACCAGGGGACGTTTAGATTGGACGTCAGGAAAATTTTTTACACTGAAAGGGTTATTAAGCATTGGAACAGGCTGCCCAGAGAAGTGGTGGAATCACCATCCCTGGAGGTATTTAAAATTAGACAGGTAGACGTAGTGCTTAGCGACATGGTTTAGTGATGGTTTTTGTCAGTGTTAGGTGGATGGTTGGACTGGATGATGTGAAAGGTCCCTTCTAACCTAAGCAATTCTATGATTCTGTGACCCCCCAGTTTCTCTAGGAGGCGGTCTGGGCTACCTTCTTCCTCCAGTACCCAACTTGCAGACGTTCTGGTCTCTCTAGCGTCCAGTCCAGACTTAGGCCCTCAAAAATGACTTGCTCGCAGGTGTGTTTTACTCTCTGGTTTCTCTTGTTTGGTGTTTGCTTGTGATTAAACCACTACCATACACACCAATCTTAAGTGCACACCCGCCAGTCTCACCAGTTGCTGGTCCCCCAAAGTACAAAAGAACTTAGGACTTGTGGTTCCCACTCCGGTTGCTGGCACTTGAACCTCCATCTGTGCATAGAGCAGAGATCTCCCTTGCCCCACAAAGCTCTTGGAAAGGGAGGTATTAAGAAAACAGGGCAGGCTGCGGTGATCCGTTGCAGGGCACAGCCAGGGAAGTGTCCTGACCAGCCATCTGGTTACACATGACCATCTCCTTTCAGCCCTTTTCTCTCTATTTTCCCATGGTCGTTCGTCTACAAACCTTTGATCCTTTCCTAGACATCCCATGGCAAGTCTTGCACAGTCCCCAAATGCACTTTCTGGCGTCCCAACATGAGTCTCAGACCCCGAAAGAAAAAAAACCCTCTTCCGTTGGCAAGGTCACCGGGCAAGGCTCTCCCATTGGCTCACTTAACTAACTGACTTGATGCAACTATGTCAGGACTTTCTTGGAAGGATTTTTTTTCCTTTTGGGTTTTGAATTGTTCCTCTGAAAACATGGCAACTTCTGTCCTAGAAATGGCAATCCTTTCTTTTTTATGGAAGGGTTGGAGACTAGGTCAGGTGAAAATCCCTATATGGTGTATGTAGGTGTTTGCAGCCTTGTGCAGGAGTTGGGCATATTAGAATCCAAGCATCATAGAATGGTTCGGGTTGGAAGGGACCTAAAAGATCATCTAGTCCAAGCCCCTGCCGTGAGGAGGGACGTCTTTCACTAGCTCAGGTTGCTCCAAGCTCCTGACCTTGGACACTTCCAGGGATGGGGCATCCACAACTGCTCTGGGCAACCTGTTCCAAGGTCTCACCACGCTCATCATAAAGCATTTCTTCCTTATGTCCAACCTAAATATAACCTCTTCCAGTGTAAAGCCATTGCCCCTTGTTCTGCTATTACAGGCCCTGGTAAAAAGTCTCACTCCATCTTTCTTGGCCTATGACCACTGTGATTTCATCTGCAAACACTGTGGAGAGAGCCCAGAGATCTCCCAAGACAGGGTTTGGAGGCCTCAAGCACTTGACCAGTATCTAGAGGCTGAGAGCCCTGGGCTCAGTGGTTTGGAGACTGGGGACGGTATAGGAGGAGCCTGAGCGTGCTGGAAGGGTGCTTTCAGAGCTGGTGGAGCTTTTCTTCCTAGTGGAAAACAGCCTGAGAAAGAAAGAACTCCCCAACATGCAGGTGGGGAGGTGCAGCCTGGCCACGAGGAGACAGAAACGTCACTCCAAGGGCAGTGCTGTGGTGCAACACGCCACCCAGAAGGAGTCTGGATCAGCCCAAGGCTTTGTGTTTCAAGGAAGAGCCAGGGAGGATGGAGAGATCTCAGCAAAGGAAGGTGACAGCAAGATGGGGCAGCCGGGTGGATGACTGCAGCCTGCAGGGAAAGAGGCAGAGGTGATGGGACACCGTAGGACAGCCTGTGGTGGAGAAGATAGAGGGATGTGGCAAAGCTGGAAGTCCCCTAACAGAGCCAGCCTCTTCATGTCTTGGGCTACGGCTGTTGTCTCTGCCACTGATGCCTCTGAGACAACCAGTCCTTCCAGCACTGGGGTCTCGTTGCCTCCTTGTCCATACTCAGGAGCCTGGGAGGTGTCGTACCATAGTCCTGCCCTTGGCATTGCACATCTCCACATCCCACTGTCCCAGGAAGAGCCCTGAGGAAGGAGTGAGGGAGAGGATCTCCCTTCCTGGGGGCTGGGGGTCAGGCCTTGGCCCTTTGGGCGATGGAGTCAGGGCTTGGCCCTTTGCATTAATGAAACACATCCACGTTTACCCAGCATCAGAGTCACCTTCAACTTGCTTTTCCCGACCTGCCATCGCTGCCTCCAGTTTTCTGCTGTAACCGGACCCTGGGGGCAATTCCTCAGTGGGACCCATCAACACCACAAGAAACTTTGGAGTTTGAACCCGACTTTGACTCCTTGAGAGGTTCCTTCAACTTCCTCGCAGCGTCTGACGTTCACGGACTCGGCCTCGAACCCACCAGAGGGGTCATTAAAACTCCTTGGGCTGGTCCTCTGCGTCTGAGCTGGGCTGGGCTCCTGGGATGGAGGGAGCTCACGGCAAGCGGGCAGCGCTGCAGAGAGACAGCTCTGCCCAGGAGCAGCTCCTCTGCCAAGCGCAGCAGGGCTGGGGGCACTGCCAGGGTGTCTCAGGGAGATGAGCAAGGCAGAGAGAGAGCTTGAAGGTGTCAGGATTGGGAGGACGACTGAGAGCTCACTGGAGGAGAAATCTTTGCAGCCCTTGACAGGGTAAGTCTGCGGGTGCAGGGCACTGCAGGCGGAGTTGCTGGAGGCATCTCCTAAAGCTGGCACAGCCACAGCTTACGGGATCTGTACATGTGGGAGCTCTTGTCAGGCACTTTGAATAGCTGTGAAGGTGGGTGTGCAGCCAGGGGTGCCCAGGGCTGTCCTTCAGAGCAGGCTCCCTGCACCCCAGGGGTCTGTGTGCCGGGGCAGGGACTCTGCCACCTGCCAGGGTCAGCTCTCAGCCTGCCTGGGAAGCCCACCACATCACTGTGGGGAGAAGTTCTGCATGGAAGGAGCATCCCCCGGCGGGGCAAGGTCCTGCTGCTGAGAGGGTTCTGCGTGGCTGAGGGCTGCTCACAGCTGCAGATCACTGCAGGACATTCCCTGGAGACTTCCAGAAGCACAGCAAGGAGGGGGCCAATGGTGATGATTTTTGGTCTGGTGTCTTCTAACATCTCATTGGATTCTTTTCCAGCCTAAAGGTTTCAGCAAATCCAGCACCTCATGCTAAGTAGAGCTAAGCAAGCAGCACAAATCACACCGAATGATAATCCTAAATCATTTATTCTACTTAAAACGTATGTATTTATGCTGAACAATTAATATCCCGCAAGGAGAAGGAAGGAGCACAGGGTCTCCCCGCCCTGCTCAGCCCTGGGCAGCCCCAGCATGACGTCAGAGGTGACACCACTGTGAGGTCACAGCTGGCTGCCTGCACAGCGCTGAGGCGTGTGGGGCAGGAGCCCACAGTTGCCCTGTGGCTGCGGCCCTGGACAGGCTCCTGCTGGCTGCGGCGAGAGGCTGCTGCTGGAGCTGGTTTTGGGGACAGGACACGCTGCTGGGGCTCAGCGGGGAGCCTGCCTTTGCCCGAGATGGCGAGGAGAAAGGCCCCTCGGAGAAGACGCCCAGGGGCCTCCAAAGGCTCCTTGGGGACCAAGGGAAACCAACGGCCGGCAGGGTGAGAACGGGGCTGCGCTGCCGGGCGGGCTTCCCGGGGCGGGGGACTGCTGCTGCCAGCTCGCCTCCTCTTCTCCCGGGGCAGGCCTGTCCCGCAAAGGGTGGGGAAAGGAGGGGGACCCCAGCCCTGCTGCCCGCTCTCGCTGCTGCTGGGACAGCCCTTCCTCTGGCAGGGGCCTCCGCTCAGGCTACTCCTCCCCGCCTCAGCTCCCGCGGCCTGGGGACGGTGGGCAGCCGGCATTTGTCTTTGTCCTCCCACAGGGACCCGAGCGCTGGCGTGGAGCTGGTGATGCGCCCTTCACCTGCCGGCTCAGCCGCTCAAGGGCCTGCCGAGGGGCGCGACAAGGCCACAGAAATCGCAAGTAAGCTCAGCACTGCTGCTTGCTCCAAAGTCCTCCGGGGTGAACGTGGAGAGCCGCGCTGTGCCAGAGCTCTGGCCAGTTGTCACACGTGGCAGGAGAATCGTAGAATCATAGAATTGCCTAGGTTGGAAGGGACCTTTCAGACCATCTAGTCCAACCATCAACCTAACTATGACAAAATTCATCACTAAGCACTATGTCTACGCGTCTTTTAAACACCCCCAGGGATGGTGCCTCAACCACTCCCCTGAGCAGCCTGTTCCAATGTTTAATAACCCCTTCTGTGTAAAAATTTTTCCTAATGTCCAGTTTAAACCTCCCTTGGCACAACTTGATGCCGTTTCCTCTTGTCCTATGGCCCGTTACTTGGGAGAAGAGACCGACCCCCACCTCTCTACACCCTCCTTTCAGGGAGTTGCAGAGAGTGAGGTCTCCCCTCAGCCTCCTTTTCTCCAGGCTAAACAGCCCCAGCTCCCTCAGCCGCCCCTCACAAGACTTGTGCTCCAGACCCCTCACCGGCTCCGTTGCCCTTCTCTGTGTCTCAATGTCTTTTTTGTGGGGAGGGGCCCAAAACTGGCCACAGCACTTGAGGTGGGGCCTCACCAGTGCTGAGTACAGGGGAGTGTTCACTGCCCTAGTCGTACTCACCACACTGCTCCTGACACAGGCCAGGATGCTGTTGTCCTTCTTGGCCACCTGGGCACACTGCTGGCTCATAGTCAGCCGTCTGTCGACCAACACCCCCAGGTCCTTTTTTGCCGGGCAGCTTTCGAGCCACTCCTCCCCAGGCCTGTAGTGCTGCATGGGGTTGTTGCGACCCAAGTGCAGGACCTGGCACTTGGCCTTGTTGAACCTCATGCCATTGGCCTTCAGCCCATCGATCCAGCCTGTCCAGATCCCTCTGCAACGCCTTTCTACCCTCAAGCAGGTCGACACTCCCACCCAACTTGGTGTCATCTGCAAACTTAGTGAGGGTGCATTCCATCCCCTTGTCCAGTGTAGGCTGCCCTGCTCTTTGCCCCAGGGAGGGAGTGCCTGGGACTCGGTGCCCACCTCCCCACAGGGAGCTGAAATATGCCTGGCTGGGCATCCTAGAGAAGAGATCTCAAGGGGCAGGCTTAACTTTTCTCTGGTTTCTTTGCCCAGGGACGGTCTTCAGCCTTCCTTGCCTTCTGGCTGTTGCCCTGGTCTCTCTGTGGAGACATCTGCTGAGCATGTGCCTCTTGGCCGCGTACGTACGACATGTTTCTGCTGCGGATGGGGGGTAGAACGGGGGTGTCTGAGGGCCGGTGCCAGCAAAGGGCAGAGCAGAGGGTGCTCCCCAGCCAGCAGCCCGGGGCTCCCAGTGGGGCGCCTCAGCTTGGGCGCTGCTCGTGCTGTGGCCATTCTCAGGGGAGCCAAGAGCAAAGCCCCTCGGCAGCCATTTGCTGCAGCCCCAAGCTTTGGCTGCGGCAGGACAAACTGCCCCGTAGCCAGACGCTCGGGTGCAGAGCCAAGCCTCCGCAGGGCAAGGGTTTTCCCCAGCTCAGGCAAGAGACCACGCCGGTCTGTGGAGGCCTCTGGGAGGAAAGGCGGACAAGGCTCCTGCGCTTCCCAGCTCTGCGGGAAAACACTTGCCCTAAGAGGGATGTGTGTGATGGCAAGGGAGAACAGGCCTGCTTCCTCAGCCAGAGGGAGAGCAAGGTCCGCACCAGAAAGACTGCTGGAAAGCACTCTTCGTGTGCTCGACGTCTTTGCTTCCTGGGATGATCTTCCTGGAGACCTTCCTTTGGGGAAGAGCTGCCGGCAGCGTTGAACGATGTGGACAGAAATCGTGTTCCTGCTGGACGCTGCTCTGTCAGTTCTCTGTCAGCAGCAGGCTTCCAAAACGGTGTCTGTTTGGCCTGAAAAGGGAAATCCGCCTGTGAAGGGGTTTGTCCAAGGCTTGGATCATGACAGCACCAGGACTCCCTCTTTTTCAGGCAAAAGATGGCCCTGCAGAAGAAGGCGTTCTTGCAAGTCTTCTTGTTGCTCCCCCTGGCTCTTGGTGAGTTTTCATGAGCAACCATCTGAGAGCGACAGCCTGGCTGGGCTGGACGCCACCTTTCCTTTTGGGCCAGTATGTGCGGAAACTCCCGTGGCCCAAGTGCTTCCCAAGCAAGTCCTTGAGTGGGACTGCCTTCTGGGCTCCCAGTAAGACTGGTAGCCTCCCAGTCACACTGCTGCCCTGCCTACCAGACCACAGGGCTCACTTAGTCGGCACCTCTGCGAGAGACGGGGGTAGCTCTTGCAAGCCTGACCTGGGGATTCCCAGAGGGCAGGGGCCGTGCAGGGGGACCGATGGAGAGGTACCTCTCCTCGCCCAGCAGCCTGGTCTCGGTGCTCACTGGGGCAGTGAGGGGAAATGGGGAATAGCTCTGGGGCACCGAGCACACCTGAAGATCACGGCTGCGCAGTCCGCTCAAGCCCAGGCTGATGGCCCCCGGTCAGAGGTGTGTCCTCTCCCTGCACCCCACGTCCCCCACCTCCTCAGCTCACCTGCTGCCCCAGCCCCAAGGCAACAGGGACAGACAACGCCACTGCAGGGATCCCAGCAACCCCGGTAAAATAACTGTCTCTTGCTGATGTGAATTGCAGCTGCTGTTTACTGCGGGACCTCGCTGCCAGGCCTGAAGCCCCTGTGGTAAGCGATGTTTCCTGGGCTGGAATTGGGTCTGTGCAGAAGGGTCAGACGACCTCGTGTCCCTGCACCCATTTGCCTGAGAGCCGGGGCTCCCGCACGGCCCTTCCTGCCTTTGCCTCTTGCGCCAGCTGGTGCGGAAGGGAAGCGCTGGCAAAGCAGGGAACGCACGTGTGTCTCTCCTCCTTGCTGAGCTCAGAGGCTCCCAGTGGGGTGGGCAGCTCTCTGACAACATCTGCTTTCCTGGTTCCTGCAGGAACTGCCCGGTTTTAATGGCGCAGCAAACTCAAAAGATGCAGCTAATGCTGGAGGAGGTGGCTCGGCTGAGGGCAGAGATCAGCAGCGTGAAGCAGGTGCTGCGGCGTGTGGGGAAGGAGGCTTGGCTGGGCAGAAGCCCTTGGGGCTGTGGGTGTGTGGGACTGCTGACTGCAGTCAGCCAGCCTTTGCCCCAGGGGCCTCCTGGGCTGCACAGGCCCTTCTCCGGCCCCACTTTCACCGGCCGCTTCAGGCAGCGCAGGACTCCCTTGGCACGCCAGCACCTCTGGCTGCTCTGGCTGGGCTCCTCAGGCAGGGGTGGGACCCAGGCACGCTCACGGGGGGCCAGCCATCGCTGGCAGGGCTTGAGTCCACCTTCCACCTGCCCTGGAGAGTGTGGAGGATGGGGACGAGGGTGTGGGGACCCTCATCAACCCACCTCGGGGCCGTGGCCATGGCTGTGGACACAGACACTGTTCCTCAGTCCTGCAGCTCCGTGGAGAGGGTTTGCCTTGCCTTTCTGACAGTGGCCCTTTGCCGCTCCGGGCGCTAGTAGCCACGCTGAACGTTGATGTGCTCCTTTTCTCTGTTTGTTTATGGCGTTCCCAGGAAGTCGAGGAAATGAAGCAGGCAGCATCTGAGAGGGCTTTGGAAGCCTACGTGGAGATGTCTGACTGGGCCCTGCAAAGCTCTGGTATGGACACAAGCAGCCCCGTCTCCTTGCCCTGCGCTTGTCTGCAGCCCTCCCCAAAGGCGCCTGCGCTCCAGGCGCTGCTCTCCAAAGTGGGGGAGCTGAAATGCTTGGGGGGTCCCAGGGCAAGGCTGTGGCAGAGCAGCTCTCTCAGACTCCCTCCCAACCCTGCCCTCGGCATCCTCACGCTGCCTCTGGCGCTGCCCCCGCACGTGTTCCTGTGCGGACGGAGGGGCTCTCTTCCTCTCCTCGGCATTGGAAAAGGAGATGGCCGGGCCGTCCTTGGCTGCCCACGCAGCAAGCCCTCAGCTTGGGTCTGCTGCCATTCACGTGGGCACCGTGTGTCTCCCAGAACCCTCAGACCTTCTCCTGCTGGCGCTGGGAGTGCAGCAGTCACCAGGCACGTGGCCGCCCTCATTCCCCTGCGCGGCTGGGCAGCTGGGCAGCCCACCAGCCTGGGACGAGGACAGGACTGACAGAGGCGCAGCTGGCTGGCGGTGTCAGAAATAGTGTCTGAGCACCAAGCCCTCCTCGTCTGTGGCCTCTTGCAGTCCTCTGCTTTCCCCTCCCTGCAGGTGCCAGCATTGACCTGCAGAGAACTTCGGAGACCTACACCTGCAAAAAGGACTGGTTCTGGAGGTTTATTGAGTTCTTTTGCACTCCCCGCAGTCCCGATCGCATTTTGCAGGTATTGTAGCAGAAATCGAGAGGGAATTCTTTCCTTTCTTCCTGTGAAGTTGGAGACTGACCTCAGGGCTCTCCCTTCGGTCCAGTGTTGCGCCGTCTTGGGGGTGGGAGGCGAGAGGTGGGGGGTGCCCTGCAGAGCCCCTGGGCAGGGATGTGTTTCTGCAAGGCCCTGACTAGAATGGTTTCGTAACCGCTGTTCTCCTCTGCTCCATAATACTGACAGCCCTGGCAAAGGTCGGTCAGGGAAGGAGGCCTCCTGCTTCTGTCCACTTCCTCACACACACCTCATTTTCAAGCTGAAATAGACCCCACAGACACACCGGTGCCTACGCTTCAAGCTACGTGGGCAGTTGTCTTGGCCCCAACACTCTCTCACGCTTCATTGCTCTGGCTTTCTGGTTGCAGCCGGATGTTTCCCCGGGAAACTGCTGGCCTTTCCCAGGGCGTCAGGGCCAGGTGGTCATCAGGTTGCCAGCGCGAGTCCACCTGACTGCCATCACTGTGCAGCACATCTCCAAAGAAGTCTCTCCATCTGGGACCGTCACCAGCGCCCCCAGGGACATCGCTGTCTTTGTAAGTCTCTGCTGGGTGCTTCTGGTGCGGATCTGGTCCTGGGGGAAAGCCATGACAGGGTCTTCCTTGCTTTTGTGCCTCCTCTGAGGTTGGAGTCCCGGTCTCCTGAGCACTGCAGGGCCCTGGTGAGGCTCTAGGAGTCTCCTCCTAAGGGCTCTAGAGGTCTCCTCCCTCTTAAGACTTGTTCTGGCCAAGCAGCTCAGGGTTCTTGACTAAAACTCAAGCGGAGCCTGAGCTCCACCGTAACCAGTGCTAGACTAGGGCTAGAGCCCCAGGGGAGGGTGGGTAGGTAACAGGGCTGACCCAGCACCTACGTTCCCTCTTTGTCGGGACGAGTCCGAGCTGCTCTCCTTGTGCTTTGCCCCACAGGGAGTGGATGTGGACGGAGAAGAGGAAACTCTCCTGGTGACCTTCATGTACGATGTGGCAAAAGAGGCCATTCAGACCTTCCCTCTGAAGGTGCGATGCACGCACGGTGTTGGGGGAAGATGCCAGGGAGCAAAGCAGGTTTGCCTGCAGGGCCATGGCAGGAGGAGCGTGAATGCTTTCTCCCTGGGCAGAGGGGGCCTGGGTCACCGCCAGGAGAGAGCTGGTGGGGTTGGGAGGGCTGAGTGGCACGCGGTGGTGCTAGCAAAAGGACAGTGAGGGCAAGGTCAGGCCCGTGGGAGCATGAGTCCCAAGAGATCCCTGGCTGCCTTCAGCAGAGCCCGCTGCACACGCAGCCACTGCACCCGAGCAACGTCTTTGTGCCGTGGAGAAACAGGGACGCCCGTTGGAGAAAGCCGTCGGGCAGCACCCTGGCTCCATCCCGTGGCCTGCTGGCAGGCTGGACGGTGTCCTCTCCTCCCAGCATAGCATGCCCCTTCTCTCCCGCTGCTCTCACGCCTGCCCGCAGGAAAGCGGGCAGAGCAGACAGCGGGAGCTCGGGGGGGTGTCACACCAGCTGCCCCACGCAAAGGAGCACCTCCCCGGCCTCTCTGCCGGCACAGAGCGAGGCGCAGAGGGAAGGGGCAGAGGGGAGGGAGGCTGAGCCCCAGCCGGGCCCATGCAGAGGGTGCCAGGTGCCTTCCCCCTCCCCGTGTCCCCAGCCTCCCCAGCACCCCGCTACCAGAGCCAGCCTCAGGTTTCCACAGCCGCTCCCACCCACTGTCAGGAGCTTGTTCCTGAGCAGGAGCAGGGCTGGTGGGGGGAGATACCTTGACTGCATTGTGGCTCTTAACACCTCCGATTCCTCTTCCCTCTTTTCCTCGCAGAACGCCCCGCATCCCAGAGCCTTCTCCTATCTCAAACTCCTTGTGAAGAGCAACTGGGGAAACCCAAAGTACACATGCATTTACCGAGTGCAGGTTCATGGGAAGATGGCAAAACCAAACAGCTTCAACTGAAACCAGAGACAGAAAAAGGACAAACATAAAAAAGAAGAAAAAGAATAATGTTGCTGCGACTCAGATTGGTGTAGATTTGTCTCCTAAGTTGGGTGCACAATAAGGTCCATTGCAGGGAGGGCAGTCGTGGGAAAGCAACAGAAGATCGGCGAGGAGGATTGTTAATACGCTCAAGTGACTCACACCTGGGTGCTGGAAAACACACATATCACACTAATTGTTATTCAGTCTCGGACGCTTGCAAGAAAAACACTTGCACTTCGATAACATAAACCTGTGATGGACTCAGGGACACCTTATCCAGCCACTTGAGAATCCTGGCCTGGTGCTGAAGAAGATCAAAGCACAGTGGGAAAACGATGCCTGTTTGAACCCTTTAAATGCCAGGCAGAACAGGGAGTCCGTGCGTGCTCTTGCTCACAAGGACTCTCTCGCTGCCAAGGGCTCTTGCTAACAAGGACTCTCTCTCACTCCACGGTGCCCGCAGTCCCTGCTTCCGTGCCTCTGCCCGGGTGTTGCTTCGGAGATTCCCTGGTCTGTGAGGTATCGAGAAGAAACTTGTTCTTTGCCTTTCATCCGTGGTTTTGTGGTTGTTCCTGCGTCCTGCCCGCATCGGCTCACACAGCGGGGTTACAACCAGGGACTGAGTCTGGTAAATAGGTAAACGTAGCTCCTTGTGAAGAACAAACAGCGAAGAATACCACATCCCCGAAGAGACTGGAGGGACCGATAACAAGCTCGCAAAATAAATGGGGGAGTTGCAAAAGCTGCTGCATTTATCTTCCCCAGTCCACACAAAGAGATTCCTCTATTATCAGCTCAAACCAGCCACCGTACACCACTAGGAACCACCCAAGACCTACCATGAAGCCCCTAACAGAGTTAACGTGCATGTGCCAAGGGGATGTGAATATGGAGATGAGTTCTGGAAATGTAATGAACGTGGCAATGAGTGCTGAGACATGTAACGACCACGCATATTCTGTATGGATGTAAGTCTCTGTGAATCTCACATTCAGTGGACATGTCAGGTGGAGAGATCCCCCACGTCCCTGGTGCTGAATAAAAGAATGCCTGCTTCTTAAGACTACATCGGTGTTAAGAAGTTCATTCCCGATTTCGGTGACAGTTTCTGGCGACCCAGATGGGACTCTGCCTCTGAATCTCGACAGATCCTTGGAATTGCAGGGCCTCCATCCGGCACCGAGGGATTCTCAGGGAGAACCTCCGATCCCCGGACCAAAGAGCTCCGAGCAAGGCCCCTGGAAAGGTGAAGGCATTCTTTTCTTTAAGGGATATTAAGGGTTGCCTGTCCATAAGGCGAGGCATAAGTCTCGCAGGGTTGGGCTGTAAAGGTACCTAAGGGAAGGAGTTGGTCTCACCGGATGAAAGCCTGTGAGAAACGCGGCTGATAAGCGTAAAGGTATTGTCCTCAACACCAGGCGGGGAAGGGCCGCACCAAGAGCAAAGGTCTGGTATAAAAGGTTCAGGCCCTAAGGTTTTGTTATTTTGTCTTGTGTTATAAGCGCTATGTTCAGTTGTCATTTTCTTTGTGTTTTGTGTTGTTCGTTCTACTAGTACTATCCTATAATGGGTAGCAAGCCCTTGGCGGAAGGGGGAATTTTGAAAACGTCTCCTTTAGGTTGTATACTGAAGCGTTGGAAACAAATAGGAGGGGACCCGCTCACGAGAAAGCAGCTGATTGAATATTGTAACAATTGGTGGCCGTTATGTACTTCAGAAGATCAAGAAAAATGGACAAGAAATGGGACTTTAAAATAGAATACAATTTTACAGCTTATGTTATTTTGTAGCAGGGAAAACAAATGGGATGAAGTACTGTATGTAGATTTGTTTTTCACTTTAAGAAACCACCCAGAGTGGCAGAAGGATTGTGGGCGATAACCAGATATCAGAGACGGTTATTCGGAATGAGACATGCTACGCCAAAAGCCATTAATTGGTCAAAATCGTATGAGGTTAAACAAGAACCAAATGAATCGCCACCTGCATTTATGGAACGAGTAAAGAATACTGCTAGGAAATACACGAACGTGGACCCCGAGAAGTCGGAGGAGGCTGGGCAATTGGCCTCTATTTTTATGGGACAATCTGCCCCGGATGTACAAAAGAAACTCCAAAAGTTAGAAGGAGAAGATTCGAGGGACTTGGGAACATTGGTGTAAGTAGCTTGGACCGTCTAGAATAACAGAGAAAAGGAGAGGGAGAATCAAAGAGAAGGGAGATTAATTGCCGCATTGACGGGAGTTGCTCCGGGAAGAACGAACGGGGCCCGGGGAAGTAGAGGAGGCTACAGAAGAGCTGGGAAGGAACTCGTTTAGCAGAAGCTCAGTGCGCGATCTGCAAAGAGCGAGGACATTGGAAAAACGCGTGCCCTGGAGTCAGTAACCAAGGCTCGATCCTGCAGCCTGTCAAGGTGATGGCTTTAGGTGATGGTTTAGGGAAGCGTTGCAAAACAGGTAGTAATAAGTCACCTACGTAAACAAATCAATAGCAGGCATGCATCGAGGATTGCTGAAGAGGAAAGTTCATCTGGAGGGCAACTGACGGAGAGGAAGATACGACCACCAGATGAAGTAAATGACCACCAGAACGACTGTGATTCGCGAAATAACTTGCCTCATGATTGTGCAATTGGTTCTGGGAGGGGGCGTGCTTATGTTAATGATTTAGGGAAAACGAATGAATACCTAACAATTTTGTAAATATAAACGGCTCAGAATAAGATCATTGTGGGAGCACTTATGGTGGAAAATCCCCAGTGCGACCGCAGCGCTGCTAATAAAGAATACCTGCTCTACAGGACCATCTGCTGTTGAGTTTATTTCTTTGCTTCAGCTCGTCTCTGTAATCCTGAAAGTTGAAAATATTATAACCATCTGATTTAGGTGAGACCCCCAAAGAGTGACCTTTGGAAGTCTCAAAGAGGGGAACTGTTACACCCAGGGACTGAGCGTCTGGTCAATGGTACTCGACTCCTCCCTGAGGAGGGGTTCAGAAAGCCCGGGGGGTCCTTTCTGAGCCCCGGGACCCAACGGGAAGGTCTCCCTGACGGCTGGTCTGACCCTGGCCCCTGTGCAGTAAATAACCAAGTGTGCCCTTCCAGCGCGTCACAGAGTCATGGAATGTGTTGGATTGGAAGGGACCCTTAAAGGCCATCTCGTCCAACCCCCGGCAGTGAGCAGGGACGTCTTCAACTAGATCAGGTTGCTCAGAGCCTCATCCAGCCTGGCCTTGGATGTCTCCAGGGATGGGGCCTCCACCCTCTCTCTGGGCAACCTGGGCCGGTGTCTCACCACCCTCAGTGTAAAGAGCTTCTTCCTAATGTCTGATCTAAACCTGCCCTGCTCTAGTTTAAAGCCATTGCCCCTCGTGCTGTGGCTCTGTGCCCTCGCAAACAGCTCCTCCAGCTCTCCTGGAGCCCCTTCAGGGACTGGAAGGGGCTCTAAGGTCTCCCCGGGGCCTTCTCTTCTCCAGGCTGAACCCCCCCAGCTCTCTCAGCCTGTCCCCACAGCAGAGGGGCTCCCGCCCTCGGATCACCTCCGCGGCCTGTCTCGTAAAGCGCTGCCACATTCACCGCTGACTTTGTTAAATCGCTGGTTTATGTTAATAAATATTTCCCCACTTCTCTCCCACAAGTGAAGCCAATGGCTGCGCGCGCCACAAATTGGCCCTTGGTGCCCGGCTCCTGAAATGCCCCTAATGCTGCCACCACTCCCGGAACGCTCCCAATGGCCACTCCTGTGCTAAAGCGCCACCGCGCAGGGAGCGGGGCGCGGCGGGGAGGAGTCGGTGGGATCGGCGGTGTGTGTTTGGGAGACCCCGCTTTCTGCCCCCAGTGGAGGGCGCGGGGCTGGGGCAGCCGGCAGTGCGGGGCCTGCGAGGCTGCCTGCGCCCGGCCGGTGCCACTTCTGCCGGGACGAGCCCAAATTCGGGGGTCAGCAGCATCAGAAGCTCCGCTGGAGGCAGTGCCTGTGCTGAGCCATGGTGGGTGCGCTCCAGCCCCCCCCAGTGGCTCCCAGTGCCACCCAGTAACCCCCAGCCATCTCCTTCTCCCTCCCTCTCCCCGCAACCCGTTGCCTTCCACCAGGGAAACTGAGGCACGAACAAGGCCAGGGGTGGGTGCTGGATGGGGATCAGTTCAGGGGCGGGCGGGGAGTGGGTGCTGTTTGGCACCCAGGTGGTACTCAGGCGCCGGGGCCCCTTTTTGGGGACACCCAGACGCCTGGGTTCTCTCTGTATTGCTTGGCTTTGGGGGGTGCTCGCCCCGACACGCGGGTCCCTTTTTGGGGAGGCAGTGGGGTTCCCCAGACTCCTGGGATCCCTGGGGGAGGTGTGTGTGTTTCTTCCCACCTCTTTCTCCCCCTCCTCCCTCAATCCACACCCCCACCCCACCCCAAAATCGGGGTGTCACCCCCCCATACACGCTGCAGAGGCAGCTGCTGCCAGTGGGGGGAGGGGTCCGGGGGGACCTCTGGAGCAGTCGTCCCCTCCCCCCCGCAAGGTAATGGGACGCCCCCAAAACATCCCACCAACTCCTACAGGACCCTTAACCCGCCCAAAACTCTGGGGTGCCCCCCAAGTAGGGCCACCCCAATCTATGGGACCCCCTCAATCTATGGGACACCCCCCCAATCTATGGGTGCCCCCAATTTTGCACCCCCCAAATTTCAGGACCCACAAACTTGTCCCTCACCCCCCATAGCAACCCCCAAATCTATGGGACTCCCCCAGTAGGACCCCCCATCTATGCCCCCCTCCAAATGTGGGGACCCCCCCCTCTTGCTGTGCTCGCTCTGCTGCTCTGCGCCGCCCCCCACCCCTCCCTCACCCCTTCAGGGGACTCAGGCATCCGGGCACCCCCCCAGCCGGGGAGGGGAGTGTGGATTGAGGGAGGATAAGGGCGCGCCTGGGCCCCTCCAGGACACACCCCCTCACCCCACCCCCACGGCTTGTGTGTGCCTCAGTTTCCCCTGGAGGGGGGGAGGAGTCACTCCCTGGACGCCTGGGTCCCCTCCTCCTCATGACTAACATACTCATATTATCACCTAGAACTCATTAATATGTAAATGTCCTTGACGCGTGCGCATACGTGTCCATTGGTGGTGGTCTTCGTGGTCGTCAATAGTCTTCCTCACCGTGCCCGCTGGTTGAACTTGGTCTTCGCGCACACTCCGTTTGTCTTTTGGCTTGGTTTGCAACTCCTGCTCTCACCAAACTAGCTTGTTCTGGCATCTCTTCCCATCTACTCTCCTCAAGGATACAACATCTCAAGACTTCCTTGTATCCAACTAAGCCCAGCAGATGTCTAACCCATCCGCTTACAAAGCGTTTCAAACTTAGCTACATTATTCCAGTAAGGAGGAACCAGATGTTCTTTTCAACTGGGTATCAGTAAGGCCTGAGGGGCTTTCCACCCCAGCCTTTTGTGCTGTTCAAGGCTACTGTATCACCAGCGACGGTATCACCCTGGCAGCAGCCATTGGCACCTGCTGTTCTGTAACCTTCAGCAGTCCCACCACAGAAGGGTCAGCTGAAAGACCGGGTAAGGCAGACAGCTGTGTAATGTCCTCAGTCCCTCCAGCTGCTATACCAACAGCCCACCGATACGCTTTCGGGTCTTTGAAATACCCTCTCTTGAGCAAGTCTACGCCAAGGATGCGCGGAGTGTCTGGGCCACTCACAATGGAGCGCTTCCGCCATTTATTCCCAGTTCGGCTCACTTTGGCCGAAGTACAGTCAGTTCTTGAGACCTGTCACACCAGAATCAGCAACAGATTTTGTCCCTTTATGAGTCAATGGCAATAGGGTACACTGTGCACCGCTGTCCACCATGTCGTTATGCTTTTGTGGCTCTAATACACGAGGACATCGAATCCACACAGCCCAATAAACTCGGTTATCCCTCTCCCCCTCCTGGCTGGAGGCAGGGCACCTCTAATGTTGAGGACAACATCTACAGTTAGCAGATGAGTTCCGACCCGGACCAGAGAACTGCTCCCTGGGCACTGGAGCAGCCACCCTCCTGGAAGAATTCTTTCTTCTATCTGTTTTACCCTGCAACTAGTGCCTGTAGGGCCAAGGTAGGTCCTTCATCCCACTTACTCAGGTCCTCTCCATAGGCACCGAGGTAAAACCACAAGGTGTCTCGTAGTGTCTTCTTTTCCTTCCAAGTCGGTCTCGTAGGAGGGCATCTTCTCCTAATGGCTGCGACATGGGTCCATGCAGGGGAAAAGCGGGATGTTTCTTCCATCCTAGACAGTTTCTCAAACAGTGTCTCCTTTTTCTCAATCATCTTCTCAGTTTTATCAGCTTCCCCGCTGCTGAGCCGGCCGGGGGCAGCGGCCAGGGAGTGGGGCTGCCGAGGGCAGCAGGGCCGGGGCAGGCGGCATGCCTGCGCGCTGCGGGGCCGAGCGGCACGCGCTGCCCTGCCTGGCTGCGGCCCGAGGGCCCTGGGCCAGGCGCCCCAGGAAGGACGGGTTTGGGGGTGGATGGAGAGGGCCAGAGGGGCTGGAGACCGTCCAGCAGCAGCCTCAGCAGCATCCTCAGCAGGTCGGCCAGGAGGCTGGGCTCACAGGACAGCGTGTTCCACATGGCCCTGGCAGTGCTGCAGAGCCAGAGCACACTGTCAGCAGGGCCACCTCGGCCACCACCCCTTCTGCCTGGGCAGGCCCCGGAGGTCCTGAGCTGCCCCTGAGGCTGACGGGCCACGTACTTGTCACAGGGCCGGGAAACCCTCAGCAGGCCAGTGACCACCTCATAACTGTCGATGTCGGCCAGCCAGGGAAGGGTGAACGTCAGGATGTCCTGGAGCAGCATCCTGCTGACGCAGACCAGGTGCCTATTGATGACCTCCACGAGGTCGTTGACCTACTGGAGACAGCGGGCTGGAGCACAGCTATGGCCCCTGCTGACACCAAGAGCTGCTGCCCTCCTGCTGCCCTTTGCTGGCCTCAAGGGACGCCCGTCAGGTGCTGCAAGCCCTGGCCTCGGGGCGGGGGGAACGGCTCCCGCAGGGCACGCGCACAGGGCAACCCGGCTGCACACTGCCTACCCCGTATAGCTCCGAGCACGAGCCTCTCAAGACCAGCGCCAGCACCCTGCCAACCAGCAGGGCGTCAGAGACCCTTGGGTCTGCCATGTTTTTCAAGATGGCAAGGACAAAGTCGTTCATCTCAGACGGGAAGAAGGGGCTCCCAAGTAGCTGAGGGAGGGAAAAAGCGTCACACTGAGCGCCCTGACTGCAGGGACCGTGAGCTCTGCCGGCAACCAGAGCTCGCCGGTGGCCAGAATGGCCAGAGCTGCTGTGCTGACGCTGGGCTAAAGCCTTGGACTACTCCCTGCAGAGAGCTGGTGGCTCCCCACAGCCTGATGGGCGGGAGGCCGTGCCATCCCCCGCCGCGGCTGATGGGCTGGTTCATCCCAAGCCTCCCGCCAGCCCCACGGCCAAGTAGCTGAGGGAGAGAGGGAGGGAAAAGGTGTCGCACTGAGTGCTCTGGCATGGGTAGCGCTGGCTCTGCCCCATCGAGAAGAGATACCATTTGCCTCGCCCTAAAAGAACGGCCCCATTCTCTCTGTCCCCGAAACAGCCTTCTTCGCCTTTGTTATTCAGGAGAGAACTGAAACTTTCTCTTAGAAATGTAGGTCTTTCTTCAGGAAAGATGCAATGTGTCCGGGAGGATTCCAAAGGACAAACATTTTACAGAAGTAAGATGTTCCACCCGTCGTCTTTTCATTTTTTGCTTCTTCCTGTTCTGCTCGTGGCTTTAGGCCGACACGCCTGTACGCAGGGAGGTCAAAGGCCTGGCAGGGGAATGGCCGCCCGCAGCCAAGGCAGACCGTCAGCCCCCGCCCGGACCTAACAGCGCAACCCCCGTCTTTCTGCTCGGGGCCGGCGCCGGGCGGTGCCGTGAGCGGAGCGGGCGGGGCCGGGCCTGGCGGCGGGAAGGGCCTCCCCTCAGGGAACGGCGGGCCCGCGGAGCGTTCTGGGAGCCGTAGTCTCCCCGGGGCGGTAGGCCGGGCGCCATCTTGTGCGCGGCGGCAGGCCCGGCGGCGCGGCTCCCACGCCAGCCCCCACCGGCTGTAGGGAGCGGCAGCATTCCCGGGGGGAGCGGGCGCTGTTCCCCGTCACCTGTCGGGACCGGGTGCCTGGGCAGCGGAGACCCTCCCGCCATGGCGACGCCCGCACGCCCAGCTCCTCCTCGACCTTCCTCCCGTCATGCACCGCGCGTCTCCGCCTGTTCCGGCCCAGCGCCGCGCGGTGATTGGCCTCTCGGGCGTCCTACCCGGAAGCGGGCGCCGCGGCAAGAGATTTGAACGGCAGCGGCCGCCCCGGGAGGCGGCTGCCGAGCCGGTGAGTGTAGCCTCCGGGCCCCGCTGCCCCGCAGCCCGTTAGCGGCTCCCGGCGGGTCTGCTGGCGGCAGGACTCTGGGGGGGCTGGGCGCCTTTCGCCGGGCCGCGCGGGCGGGCCCGCGAAAGGAGGCGGCCGCGGCGGCGTCTCCTTGGGTCTCGTTCGTTGCCCCGCGGAGGATACCGCCGGGTAGGGCGTGCTTGCCTCTTCGGCAGCGCAGTCGCCCGCTCTCGCTGGCAAGCGTTAGCCAGGAGCCCCCGTTAGACGGTAGCCGCCTGTGCCCGGGGCCTGCGGGCGCTCGGGCTGCCCCGTCTGGTGAATTTCCCGCTGGGGGTGTAGCGCTTGGTCATCAGCGCAGGTCGCCCCCCGCCCCGGCCCGCGCTGGGCTGCAGTAAATGCGTTTTCCGTTCCAGAGTCTGCTCAGCGTGGAGAAGCCCAAAGGCCGGCTGCAGTTTCTCCTCGCAGGGGCTGAGAAGAGTTGCCAGGTCCCCGTTGCTCTCAGAATGGCTTTAGGCGATTATGAGGAAATTCTCAAGTGCTACGAATCACATGAAAGGATTGGGACAGGTAGGCCTGATCCGTGGGCACAACGCGATGCGCGCGCCCTGTCTGACCGCTCTCGTGCTTCCCTAAGCACACGTTAACTGTTGCTGTCGAATGCACGGGGCACGTTTCTGTTGTGTGTTTTGCGCGGCAGAGCTCTGGCAGTGTCACTGGAGGTGGGTGTCAGTGGTCGCTTCTTGCTCTAGTGAAGACGCTGCCCGCTGTGCGTGTGACACATTCGCTGCCCCTGTGAGATTACAGGCAAGAAAACACGTCCTCACGCTGAGCTTTCAAGGTCTCTTTTTCCAGTTCTAGGTGGGTTTGCTGATTATTTCGATGTTCTTCGGTGGCTCGACTCATGGGTGTGTGGGCACCTACGTGATGTACTTTCACCACTAGTTTCCCCAGCGGGTCAGCAATATCTTGCCATACTTGAGCAGCCCAGAGGGGTTTACCTCTGGGTTTGCCTGTGCTGCCAGTTGCTCTGCTTCCAGTGCCTCTGGCCTTCTTGTGGGGCTGCCACCACTGGTGGGGCCACTCTCCACCCCTCCCGGCGCCCCGAGCGTGCCTGGGGGAGGAACTGCCGCTCTGCTCAGCAGCAGAAGGCCCCACTGGGCCTTCCGTGGGGCCCTACAAAGCCCGGGGGAGGCCCTGGGGCTCTTGGTGGGGACCGCTTGGCCCAGCTCATGCTCCTGAGAGGGCTGGAGAAGCCCTGGGGTTGCCTGGAGGGCAGGTCTATCTGGACTTTGGCAAGGCCTTTGACACCGTCCCCCCCAGCATTCTCCTGGAGAAGCTGGCGATCCATGGCATAGACGAGTGTACTCTTTGCTGGGTTAAAAACGGGCTGGCTGGCCGTGCCCAGAGAGTTGGGATTAATGGGGTGAAATCCTCTTGGCGGCCGGTCACCAGTGGTGTCCCTCAGGGCTCAGTTTTGGGGCCGGCTTTGTTTAATGTCTTTATCAATTATGTGGATGAGGGGATTGAGTGCACCCTCAGTAAGTTTGCAGATGACACCAGACTGGGTGGGGGTGTTGATCTGCTTGAGGGTAGGAAGGCTCTCCAGAGGGACCTGGGCAGGCTGGATCGATGGGCCAAGGCCAACTGTATGAGGTTTAATAAGGCCAAGTGCCAGGTCCTGCATTTCGGTCACAACAACCCACAGCAAGGCTACAGGCTTGGGGCAGAGTGGCTGGAAAGCTGCCCGGCAGAAAAGGACCTGGGGGTGCTGGTGGACGGCCAGCTTAACATGAGCCAGCAGTGTGCCCAGGTGGCCAAGAGGGCCAACAGCATTCTGGCTTCTATCAGGAATAGCGTGGCCAGCAGGAGCAGGGAAGTGATGGTGCCTCTGTACTCAGCACTGGTGAGGCCCCACCTCGAGTGCTGTGTTCAGTTCTGGGCCCCTCTGGACAAGAGGGACATTGAGGTGCTGGAGCGTGTCCAGAGGAGAGCGACCAGGCTGGTGAGGGGTCTGGAGACCAGGGCATATGAGGAGAGGCTGCGGGAGCTGGGCATGTTTAGCTTGGAGAAGAGGAGGCTGAGGGGAGACCTCATTGCCCTCTACAACTCCCTGAAAGGAGGGTGGAGAGAGGTGGGGGTTGGCCTCTTCTCCCAGGGGAATAATGACAGGACCAGAGGAAATGGCCTGAACTTGCGGCAGGGGAGGTTTAGGTTAGATATCAGGAAGAATGACTTTACTGCAAGAGTGGTCAGGCACTGGAACAGCCTGCCCAGGGAGGTGGTTGAGTCACCATCCCTAGAGGTGTTTAAGAAACATCTAGATGTGGCACTTCAGGGCATGCGCTAGTGTGGAGATTGTAGGGCTTTTTTTCATATGTGTATGGTTGGACTCGATGATCTTAAAGGTCCCTTCCAACCATGAAGATTCTGTGATTATCATCCCCCTTGACGCAGCACTGGTGTGGCCACATCTGGCCTAGTGTGTCTGTGTGTGGGGCTCTCTGTTCTGAAGGAAGGAGGAGGAACTGGAGAAGCTCCAAAGGACACTGGCCAGGATGGGGCTTGGGGCCTGTGTGGAGAAGCTGAGGGAGCTGGGCTTCTGTACCTTTTGAAGTGGAGGCCCAGGGCTCTCTAGCAGTAGCCTGCACCTGCTTGAAGGGTGGCTTCAGAGATCATGGAGCTTTTCTTGGTAGTGGGAAGAGAAGGAAACCTCAACAAAGCGCAGCTTGGAAGGGTCGGACTGCATGTGAGGAAAAAGAAATCTCAGTCAAATGGTTGCACTGTGGTGCAAGAGGTCACCCAGAGGGAGTCTGTATTAGCCCATGGCTTTGTGTTTCAAGGAACAGCCGGTGAGAGTGGAGAGACATCAGCACAGGTATAGAAATGCCGGGGTGAGAGCGATGTGGGAAAGCACGATGGGTGTCTGCGGCCTGCAGGGAAAGAGGCGCAGGCATGGGGCAGTGATGGACAGCCTGCAGTGGAGGTGGCCCAGGGCTCTGGCAAGGCTACAAAGCCCAACAGCACCAAGGTCTTTGTCCCCTTGGCTATGGCAGTTTTGTTTTACTTTACTTTTCAGTCTAGAGAAGAGGTGATAGAAATCTTCTGCAACTGATATTGATCCAGAGGGTCTCCTCAGGAGGTCTGGATGGCTAGGAAAAGCAGTCCCTTGAGGTCTGACACTGTATGGACAACGCTACTCCTCACCGCCCCCACCCCAACCCCACCATCTCTGTCATTGCCCAGTTGGGATTTACATCGGTGTCCTTCCATCAAACTTCTCCACTGGTCTCTGCAGCTGGATGTTACAGCTCCATTGCACCAGCTCCCACCTGAGCTCCTTAGAGACCTGGCTGCGCCCAGGCACAGAAGGGTTTCTCCTCTTTGCAAGCAAAGAAAAGTAAAGCCTGATCATGTCGGATCATGTTTGATAAACAATAAAACACCCTCTGCGGCCAGATGCTAAGTCCATGCTGCCTCTAATGAGGTTGCTTTTCTGCAAGGGGTAATCTTATGAGACATGCTTTAGATAGGTAGGTACAGAAAGGTTGATATAAACACAGTTAAAGAGTTGGCTACAGGAGATAATTAGACTACTGAAAGACGGGGAAACTTTTAACCATGTGAAGCTCAAAGCAGCAGCTGGATGGGTGACAGGAACCTGAATGAAGAAAGAGTAAGGGAAGGAGAAAACGGGAGTATAATAGAAAAGGCCCCTGTCTAGACAGTCTGCACCTGGAAAGATGACTTTAGAAGTGGTCATTGTATTTGGACAGGTGAAAATGTATGAAAGATTAGAGAAATTATGTACGTAGGATTACAGGCAAAATAGTGGTAATGAAGTTACAGAACAAGATTGACATTTCTTTGGAATATCCCTTTTGAAAAGTCATTGGGTTGGCAGAGGTCTCTTGTGAGAGAGGACAAGCAAGTGTTGCACCCAGCTTTGAACGAGGCCAAAAATGCAACTCGGGGAACAACTCACTGGCTGTACAAGCTCACATTGGTGAGGAGCGTGCCACCAGTTAGAGTCCTCTTGGGTGATATTTCTGGGCACCAAAAAGAAAAAATTGTCTTCAAATGCAGTCAGCATGGACTTACTGAGGGTACGTACTGGGACATACTGGGGCATTGTGGGGCAGCACAGGGATGCTGGCTCCTGGGCCCTGTTCAGTTTAGCACCTGTGTCTGTGACCCAGAGAAGGCAACTCTCAGCATGTTTAACAAGAACAACCGCTGCATTCTACACCTGGGATGAAATAATGGTGGCCACAAGTATAGGCTGGAAGAGGAGTGGCTGGAAAGCAGCCCCACAGAAAGGGATCTGGGGGCGCTGGTTGGCAGCTGGGTTAATGTGAGTCAGGAGAGTGCCCTGGCAGCCAAGAGGGCAACCTGCATTCTGGGGTGCATAGAATCATAGCATTGCCTAAGTTGGAAGAGACCTTTCAGATCATCGAGTCCAACCACCAACCTAACTCTGACAAAAACCATCACTAAAGCATATCTCTAAGCACTGCGTCTACCCGTCTTTTGCATACCTCCAGGGATGGTTGCACTTCCCTGGGCAGCCTCGTCCAATGCTTACTAACCCTTTCAGAGTAAACTTTTTTCCTAATATCCAGTCTAAACCTCCCCTGGTGCAACCTGAGGCTGCTTCCCCTTCTCTTATTGCCTGTTACTTGGGAGAAGAGACCCACCCCCACCTCTCTACAACCTCCTTTCAGGTGGCTGTAGAGAGCGATAAGGTCTCCCTCAGCCTCCTTTTCTCCGGACTAAACAATCCCAGATCCCTCAGACACTCCTCATAAGACTTGTTTGTCTCGGAGTTTCCTCTGCCCTCTCTGGCATCCCTACCCACCACCGATCACTGCCTAACCACTAACTGAAATGTTAAGAAGCTCTCAGGGGATGACCGTGTTTCTCCATTTACCACTCAGGCGTCCTAAAGACACCAGTTGAGGAAGCTTATCTCGGGAAGAGGAGGACCTCCTAGAGGCACCTCTCTGCTCTTTGAGGTCTAAGTGCTTGTCAAAGGCCCCAGGAGGAGTTCATCTGGTGCCCACATTTATATTGCAGATGGTTGGTCTGCAATGGACAGGGAATGAGACAGAGATGCGACCAGGAATGACATGGAAGGGGAGATTCAGTGCATTGGGGATGGCTGGGGTGGAGATAATCCCCGTGGATAAAGCCTTGAGCAATGTGATGGCTGAGTAGAGACCTGCTGGTCAAACTAAAGGGCAAGAAGGAAATGCACAGGCAGTGGAAGCAGGGAGAGGTATCCTGGGAAGAGCATGGGGATGTTGCCCAGGTGTGTAGGGATGGGGTCAGGAAGGCCAAGGTGCAGCTCAAGATGAACTTGGCAAGGGAGGCAAAAAATAATAAGAAGGGCTTCTATAGATACGTCAGCCAGAAAAAGAAGCTCAAAGAAAGTGTACCCCTCCTGATGAGCAAGACTGGCAAACTGGTAAGAATGGACGAGGAGAAGGCTGAGGTACTCAACAACAGTTTTGCCTCAATCTTCCCTGGCAACCTCGCTTCCCACACCTTTTGAGTGGATTAACTTCAAGGCAGGGACTGGAGGAAAAAAGTCCCCCCAGCTGTGGCAAAAGATGAGGTTTGTGACCACCTGAGGAACCTGAGCATGCAGAAGTCTATGGGGGCTGACAAGATGCCTCCCAGAGTCCTGAGGGAACTGGCTGGTGGAGTTGCCAAGCCACTCTCCATGATATTTGAAAAGCCATGGCAGTCGGGTGAAGTCCCCAGTGACTGGAGAAAGGCAAACATTGCACCGGAGTCCACCAGAGCTTCACACTCCCATGGGGTCGATGTGCCAGGTGTTGACCCCAGACAGACTCGCTCCCGCCTCCATCCCCGGGGAAGATCCATCTCCAACCAGCGGAGGGGAGAGCTGGGGTTGTGGCTCAGGCTCCAGCGCCATCCGAGTGTGCACGATGAGCACCAAACCAAGTGTTCCCACCAAAGAAGAAGCGGTACATGCACTTTCCCTCCCCTTTCCCTCTGTAAAACGGCGGGACGCCTCACTGCGGGTCAGAGCCTGAGGAGAGCAACCCTGATAAAAATTTATTTGGAAAATAAATGTGGTAAAACTCCCCCTGCCTCCCAGAAGGAACTGTAGGAAAAAGAGAGAAAGGAACAGACGTGCTCTTGGCCCCATGGGAGGTTCCCTCTGGGTGCTGCCCTCAACGGTGGTCCACTCATTTGGGGATTGGCAAGACCTTTCCTTGACGGGACACTTCTTCGCGCTCAACGGGAGTCACCTCCAGATCTGTGCCCTGCGCCCCTTTTTGTTGGGTTTGTTAAAAGCCGGTTTGTGTTGGCACTTTGGGGCGCTCGGAAGCGTCAGTGGGGTTTTGTCTGGGACACGAACTGTCGAAGCCACAGGCCTTGCACTCCCCCTGAGGAGGCGGCGGGGGGACAGCACAGGTAGGATCAGTCACCCTTCAGAGCGACCTTGAGGAGGCTCTTGTCCAGCCCTTGGTCAAACCGGCCAACTGCTGACATTTACCTTTTTCAATGCGCGGCTCACGATCGCAACCACCCGAGCGCGTCGTCGTCGCCACCACTGAGCCAGCAGAGGGGACTTCCCCGAACACCACCGTGAATGTCAAGGGGCATCCAGTGCCGCCCGCTGGTTTGCGTTTCTCTCATCGGCTGCTCCTAATCCCATATTCCTCAATGGTGGCAGCGCCTACGATTCGTCGATTCTTTTCAAAACAGGCCCGGAATGCAAAAAACACCCCAGCGTGTTTAAATGCGGTGCATGATTCCGCGCCGGGTGACTTGTCTGTCCAACAGATAACGCAGAAAGCAGAAGCCGTCAAAATGAGAATCTGCCAGGTGGCTGCCTGCTCTTTGGGCATTTCCAAAGCAAATATTCCAGTCAGGCGCCTTCAATCTTTTCACGACCGAGCCACAAGAGATCCCTTATTTAGAGTTAGTGTCTCGTGAAGAGACGACCTTATCCCTAACCCTCGGAAATGCCATCTAATGTCAACGAGGGCCCTGAGCCGTTGACGGTTCTCGTGTCTGACTTCTCAGCGCACCCTCGTTTCCCTCTTCTCGGGCAGATGACCCCAGACAGGGTTTCTTCCGAGCCGGGACAGGAGCCTGTCCCGTCATGGGGACGCGACCAGCGACACCTCAGTTTCGCTGAAACTCGGGCAAACCTCCCAGCCGACTTCCAAAGCCCCGTCCAGATTTTTCCCACCGGCCTTTGACTCCCACCCCGCGTCTCCTACAAACACAAACCACCCCCCCGACCCCAGGGGCCACGGACTCCATTCGAGCGCTGTTTTACTTTCAGCCGTGGGCCGCTGGGTGGGTTAGGGGGCGAACGGCCCTTGGGCAGCGCAGCGCGGTGGCTGGAATTCCTGTGGCAGGGAACAGAGGACGAGCTTACAGAGGAACGCGCCGGCCTTACGGAGCACCCGCGGGTTTGCCGGGATAACGCCGACGTCCCGGGAACTCAGCGCAGGCGGCGAGTCCAAGGCGTTCGGTGCCGCCGTTGCTCGGCGCGGCCGGTGGAGTTGCTGGTCGTTACGGGCGGTTCCTTCTGCCACCCAGAGAGACCCGTCGATCCGTGCTGCGCCTCCCGATGGAGACCTTGCTGGTCCCATGTCCTCCCAGCGGTGGCTCACGTTATGCAGAAGCCAATCAGTCGCTCTCTGTGCCGCTCTTTGTCTCCCCTGAGAGCTGTGTGCGTCTGCAGGGGGGAAAACCCGGGGTGCCTGAGCTCCTCGAGCCAAAAATGCCCACGTCCGCCCTGAAGCCGTCCCCGCTGGGAGAGGTCCCGGCCGTTCCCTCTGCCCTTCGGGGCACTTGCGCCCTTGAAGAGAGCAGCCGGGGCCGATTGCGGGAGCGTCACGACGGCAGAGAGCAGCTCCGTTGGCGCCGGCTTGCTGGAAAAGGTCTGGCTCGGCTTGTGCGGCTTCCCCCGGCGGCTCTCCCTGCTGGGAGCGGAGCCCCACACCGCTTGCGACCAGCCCCACGCCGTCCCTGCCCCACAGCGCCCCGAGGGGGCTGCCCAGGGCCCCCGGGGTGGCGGTGGTCGGGCTGGGGGTGAAGGAAACCAGGCTGGAGAGCCAGGGCCAGCGCGGGGCAGGCGGGGGAGAGGGAAGAGGACGCGGCGCCCCTGGGGAGGCAGCTCCATCACCCCGGCTGCTCGGACCCCCGGGCTCCCCCAAGGAGAGCAGCCCCCCCGGCTGTCCGGCTGCTCCCCCGGCACCGCCCCGTCCCCGGCGGAGGGATGAGCTTCACTCGTAGGAGAGCAGCAGTGAAATAGTGATGAACAGCAAACACCATTTACCAAAGCCGGCAGTGAAGGCGACAGTGTTTTACGGGATTCGATGGCAAGGGGCACCCGGTTATTTACCGCGCGGGGGCCAGGGCCAGGCGAGCCGCGAGGGAGACCCTCCCATTGGGTCCCGGGGCTGGGAAGGACCCCCCGGCTTTCCGAACTCCTTCTCCGAGAGGAGTCGAGGTGCTGCTGGATCCAATCCGAGCCCCAGGCTTGGCCAAGGGTTCACGTCTAAGGGATTATAGCCGCGCCATCAACCCTTACGTCACTTAGCCAAGACTTCAGGGGTCAGCACGGCGCCGAGAGCCTCTTGCGGCGAGGAACCTGCTGGCCCGGAGGAGCAGAACCTCAAGCGAGCGTCCCCGCTCCAGGGGAGATCCTGGGGCGCAGGCGCCGCCGCGCAGGAGAGCCCCGAGGGCTCCTGGGCTGTGCGCTCTTCACGGGGTAGGAGAAGTGACCCACGGCCATATTCGCAAGGGGACAAAACCCCTCGGTCCCCGCCCCAGACAGCGCTCGGGTGCGGGCAGCCCCCCCCCAAGGCCGGGGTGCGCCTCAGGACACCTCCCGCTGACGGTCGTGGCTGGGGCAGGAGCCGGGGGGAAGGAAGGGGGAAAGGGAGATCCCCCGCCTCTGGGCGCCGGCCTGTCCCCGGGGAAGGAGGGACCGCGGCGCTGGGGCGCCCCAGCACCCGCTGCTCCCCGCTCCCCCCAGCACCGCCCTCCTGCGGGGGCTCTGCCCGCTGGCGGGGCTGGAGGGCGCCCCGGCTGCCGTCGCCCCCGCCGTTCTGCCCCCGAGCGGGCTCTGGGGAAGCCCCGGGGGGGCTGGAGGGCCCTGTGTGCCGCGGGGCGCAGGCAGGTGTCAGAGGTGCCGCGGGACAGACGTCCCTCCTCTCGCCGGGGGGGCTCCGTGCCCGCCATCAGCGCCGAGGGGCTGCCCGGGGATGAGCCGAGGCTTCGTCGCGTCCCTCTGAACGGCCGCGTCCGGGGCCAGCAGAGGCCGAGGACACCGGAGGGGACGAGGGCCTTTGGCGAGCGGTGGCCGAGCCCCAGCGGGGAGCGGAGCCAGCGCCGCACCGGGGCCGGGGCGCTGGGACCCGCTCTCGGGGCCGGCTCTGCCCGGGGGACCCCGGGGATGAGGGGGGACGGGGTGTCCCCAGGCGGTGGCGGGGCGAGGGCCAGGGCAGGGGCCAGTCCCCTCTGCCCGGGGGGGGCCCTGGCTGGGAACGGCACCGGTTTGGGTCCCGCGGAGCCTGGGGAACGGGGGGGGCTGGAGCCGGGCACGGCCGCCCCCCGGCACGTCCCCCACGCCGAGCCCTCCCCTCCCCACGCCCAGCACCCACCAGTGTCCCCCAGTGCCCGAAGGCCCCGGTCTCCTGCCGGCCCCGTGGCCCCTGCCCCCGGCCGTCCTCCCCCCTCCCACGTTCCCTCCTCCCGGGGTCCCCGGCGCCGAAGAAGAGGGGTCGGTCCCAGCCCCCCCTTTACCCAAGGGGCTGGGGAGGAGGCAGAGGTATTTCTGCCCTGAGAGCCCTGGTTGGAGGGTGCTGTCACCCCTGGGGGGCCCTGGAGGGAAAGGCTGGTCTGGGGGTGAGGGGTATGGGGAGATGGGGGTCTGGGGGTGAGGGACGTGGGGAGATGGGGGTCTGGGGTGAGGGACACGGGGAGATGGGGGTCTGGGGGTGAGGGACGTGGGGAGCTGGGGGTCTGGGGGTGAGGGACACGGGGAGCTGGGGGGGTTCTGGCTTTGGGGGCTGTTGGAGGCCGGTCTCATGATGGAGCAGTGGGTCACGGCTGTCGGGCGTCCAGCTGTCAGGAGGCTCCGGCCGCCCCCTCCGGCCGCCCCCAGTGCCAGGGCCCTTCCCTGCCCAGCTGCCCTGTGCCCACGCTGGACCGGTGCCGGGACGGAGGTGACTCCGTGCCGGGGCTGGGCTGGTGGCCAGGGCCGGCGTCTCTGCCAAGGCCAGCTTTGCCCCGGGGGCTCTCGGGGCGAGGAGGGAGGAGCAGGAGTCCCGGGGGGGATAAATCTGCCCCTTCGCCTTCCCCAGCTACAGCCGGGACTCTCCGCACGGCAGAGGAAGATGAAGGTGGCGGTGCTCAGCCTGGCCCTGCTCTTCGCCGTCCTGCTCTGCACCCCGGAGGATGCCCAGGTGGGTCCCCAGGGCCGCGGGCCGGGGCCGGGCTGGGGGACGCTGGCTCCGCCGCAGCGGGGGACACGAAAGCCCTTGGCTCGGCCTCTCGTCTCGGCGCCCCCCACATCCGTCCCATCCCCCCCCGGCACCCCCGAGTCCCGTCCTTTTGGGCCCCGCTGCCGTCTCCCCCCGGGGACGCGCTCCGTGTCCCACCTCTCCGTCGCTGCCGAGGTCTTTCTTCCCCTCGTCCCCCTCAGCCCTTCGCCTTCCCCCCTCTCCCCGGCAGCGGTGTCCCCGCAGCCCCTGCCCGACCCCGCCGTCCCCCCCGCGCCGTCCCCTCGTCGAGCTCCTCTGCTCTCCTCCCCCTCTGCCCCCCCCAGCCACCGCCTCGGAGCCCCCATGGCCCCTCCGCTTGGGCTCCTTCCTTCTCCCGTCCGTCCCACGCCCCCCCGGCCCTCCAGAGTCCCCGGCCCTCGGGGGTCCCGCCGACCGCCCCCGCACCCCATCGCTGCGTCCCCACCACCCCCCGCCCCGTCCTCTCTGGGGCTCCCGAACTCCCCGCGGTTCCTTCGTCTCCGTCCTCACCCCTGGTCCTCGCGTGAGGTGAAACCTGGGGGGGGACGGTGCTGGGGGGCAGCAGAAGGCCTTTTCCTGGGAAGCCTTGGGGCCGGGGGGAGCCTGTGTCGTCCCCCCTGGCCCCGCCACGGTCCCCTCCAGCGCCCGCTGCGCTCTTTCTCCCCAGGCCTTCGAAGCGAGCGGAGGTTACTGCATCGGGGTAAGCGGCGGGTGGGCTGGGAGGGCGCCCAGTCTGCGGAACTGGGGGGGCCGCTCGGTCCCCCCGTTGCTCGCCGGGGCTGGGGACATCCCAGTGACCCGGGCGACCCCACGGTCTCTCCGCAGGGGGGAATCGGCTTCGGGCGAGTGAAGAGGGCTGCGGTAGGTACAGCCAGCTCTGCTGCCCCCAGACCCTCCCTCCCATGGCCACCGCGCTCCAGAGCATCCCAGTGCGCCCCAGTACCTGCACTGGGAGCCCACTCGACACTCCAGTATCTCCACTGGGACCCCACTCCCCCCCCAGTATCTCCACTGGGACCCCACCCCCTCCCACCAGTATCTCCACTGGGATCCCGCTCCCTCCCCAGTACCTGCACTGGGACCCCACTCGACACTCCAGTGTCTGCACTGGGACCCCACCCCCTCCCACCAGTATCTGCACTGGGATCTCACTTGCCCCCCGGTACCTGCACCGGGACCCCAATCCCTCCCAGTTATCTCCACTGGGATCCCGCTCCCTCCCCCGTGCCTGCACTGGGACCCCACCCCCTCCCACCAGTATCTCCACTGGGACCCCACTCCCCCCAGTGCCCGCACTGGGAGCCCACTCGCCCCCAGCCCCCCCAGGGCTTTCCCAGCGCCTCCCTGACCCCCCCGTCTCCCCAGGCCCCCGGGGCTGAGAAGCTGCTGGAGCTGGCGCGCCAGAGACGCATGGCTGAGGCGGCCGAGGCCTAGGTGAGCGACGTCCCGGCCGCTCCAGCCCCACGGAGGGTCCTGGGCCCCAGGGGGTCCCCGAGCCCTCGGGGCCGGGACCGCCGGGGCCGCGGGAGCGGGACGCAGAGGGGACGGCGGCGACGCGTGTCCCCAGGCCAGCGGGACGCAGCCGCTGCCCTGCCGGTCCCCGCGCCCGAGGGGCGTTGCACGGACTGCCCGGGGCCCCGCCGCGGCCGGGCGGGGGGCTCTGGTGCCCCCCAGGATGCCCGCGGGGGGCCGGGCGGGGCTCGGGGAGGTTTCGGGGCGTCCCCGGGTAAGGCCACGCCGGGCGAGGGGCTGGGGGTGCCTCGTGGGGCTCAGGAGAGCCAGGTCCTGCCCTGGGTGCGTGGGGGGCTCCGGGTCCCTTCTCCGTCCCCAGGGCTCTGCAGGGAGACGGGGGGGACGCGGCCGCTCTCCTGGCCCGGCGCACGCCGGGGGGGTCTCACGCCGGGCTCTGTCTTCCAGGACTGGAACCGGCGGTGACGCCCTCGTCCCGTCCCCCCCCAGCGGCACGAGGAGATGGTCATCCCTGGATGGCCCCCCCCGACCCCCGGGAGCCCCGGACCGTTGCCCTCTCGCCATCAATAAACTCCTTCAGCAAAGCTTCGCTCCGCATCTGCCTGCGCGTGGCCCCCCCTCCGTGGCCCCTCTCCCCGTGGTGTGGGGCAGGAGAGGAGCATGGAGGGACGGCCTGGACCTCTGGGCGCCTGCCCCACGGACTCAGCCCTCCGGGGGGTTCCCCGGCCATTTCGGAGCCCCACGCCGGGCCACCCTGCCTTCCCCAACCGCCCCCCCCCCAGCCCACCCCCTTCTCTGGGGCATCGCGGGTCGGGGAGGAGCCTCGGGAACCCGGAGAATCCCCCAGGGATTCGTGACCCAGCTCCGTCCCCGCCGGGGGGCTCCTGCGATGTCCGGGAGCGGGGTTTGGCGCCGGCTGCGGTCGGAACCGCCCCCAAAAAGGCCCGCTCCGAGGAGCCCCCGGGGGGGCTGACAGTGGCCAACTGGGCCAGAGCGTCTCGGGAGAGGAGGGGGGCCGGGGGAGAGATGGGGGGCACAGGACGGAAACGCCGGCGCGGGCTCGTCACGGGCCCCCCCTTGGGAGAGAGCTCCGTGGGAGCCGGGCTGGAACTCGCCCCTCGGCTCCGCGCGGTGCTGGCGCCTGAGCTCACAACCTCTCCCGGGAATTCCCCATCCCATTCCTCTCCCGGGAATTCCCCCCCATTCCCAATTTGGGGGAAATTCCTCCTTTTGGGGGGGGGGGGCAGGAAGGGCCGGCACTTGGTGGGTCTCTCCCGCTAGTCCCCGAGGCAGCTCTTCTCCCTGGGCTGTGGTGGCCCCGCGCCTGTCCCCGGCGCTGCCCATCCGCCACCTCTGGCTCGGGGATGGCACCTTGGAGCCAGCGTTCCCCAGGGAAAAGCCTCTTGGTGTCGACACGCCACGAGAGGAAGGACAAATGGCGTCTGGATTCCGGAGAGAGCCCCAACCATTGGAGGAGTCCCCAGAGACCCACGTCCCCCAAAACCCCATGTCCCCCAATACCCCGTATCCATAAAAATCGATGTCCCTAGAGCCCACGTCGCCAAAACCCCACGTCCCCCTCCTTCCCGTGGACCCTTTCCCATGCCCTCACCCACACCCTTCCCTCTCCTCCGTCTCCTTCGGAGACCATCACCCAGCCCCCGCCAACGGCGGGGAGGGGAGACACGCTCCTGCCTGGCCGGGGGGCCGCTGCAGAAACAGCTTCTTCCGCCCCAAGAGAACCACAGAATTGCACCGGAGGGTCCCTGGGGGGGACACGCGAGTGGTGCCGATGGGCACCGGCGTGACGGGGCTGGGAGCTGCCAACTGGGAAACTGGGAGAAACGGGAGAAACCGGAGAGCGGGGGAGTGGGGTCCCAGTGCGGAGAGTGGAGAGCACAAGGGGGGGCGTGTGGGGCAGGGGGGGACCTATGGGGCAGAGCAGATGTCCACGGGGTCGGTGATGTATGGGGCTGAAGGGGTCTCTGTGGGGCGGGGGGAAGGCCTATGCGGCAGAGCAGATGTCCATGGGGTGGGGCACGTACGGGGCGCAAGGGGTGTCACTCGCACCCGCAGGGCCCCCGCACACGCGGCCGTTCCGCGGCTCCCCGCCACCACCCACCATCCTACCGGCCCCGCGCACGCGCACTCAGAGACTCCGAAGGGACGCCGGGCTGTTGCCCATCTCCCACCACCGCCCCTCGAAACGGCACGCAATCATACGTCATCACGCCACACTCATCACATGCTGACCGCAAAGCGGGGCAGATCAGGATGTACCGCACTGACGATAACCAACCTCCCCACCCCGCCGGGGCGGGAAACCCGCCACCACCCCCTACCCAACAGCGACCCCCACCAACCCCCCCTCCCTCCGCCCGCCCCCCGCACTCCCCTGACGCCCCCCGCCGTCTCCCGCCATTCCCTTCCCTCATCCCCCTCCCGATCCCCAAAAATCCCCTCCTTCCCGGCTCCCGCTCGCTCCCAGCCTGCCCCGCGGCTCTCATTTGCATGAGGGCGGGGCCACCGCCCCCTTTTTCCGCGCCAAAGCCGTGGCGCGCTGGCGCTTTCCCGCGCTAAACCCTTTAATTTCTCAACACGGAGGTGGAAGTTGCGGGGGGGTGAGGGGGCACGCGGGGGGGGGAAGGGGTCAGCGCATATTGGGGACCCCCGGGGGGGTTGCGGGGGGGGGACGGACACCGACGCCCCCCCACCCCGGGGCTCAGAGGGCTCTTCTCCTGCACCCCAGAATGGAGACCAGCAGCAGCGCCTCGGTGACAGCGGGGGGGACGCTGCGGGGGGGGGGAAATGGGGGGTGTCAGTCGGGTGTAAGGGGGGGAACACCCCAAAAAAGCCCCCCCCGCCCCCCCCCGACCCACCTGCAGAGGCCGAAGAGGAGCCAGAAGGAGCCGCCGTCCCAGTCCTCCAGCAGGGCCAGGGCCAGGCCCAGGGCAGCCGCCACGTGGGCCCCCAGCGCTGCCCCCACGTCAGGGAAAATCACCCCAAAAAATGGGGGGGGGGCGGCCCCCTCCTCCCCCGGGCACCCCCCCACAGGGCGGAATTGGGCGAAACCCGCCCCCCCCCGGGCCTGGCAGGGCCCCCCCCGCGACCTTTGGAGGGGGGGAGGAACCTCCCTGATGGCAGCCCGCCCGGTTTTGGGGTGTCTCGCCCCCCATTTCAGGGATCCCCCCCTCATTTCGGACCCCCCCACACCTTTTGGGGTTCCCCCCGGTTTTTGGCCCCCCTCCCATGTCGGCCCCTGTCCCCCCTTATGTTTTGCCCCCCCACACCCATATTTCGGGGCCCCCCCATGTTTCAGGGTCACCCCCCGTGTTTCCTGTGTGTCCCCCCCATTTCGGGGTCCCCCCCCCCGTTTCAGGGCCTCCCCCCACGGTTTGGTTTGGGGTCCCCCATTTCAGGCCCCTCCCCCCCTCCAGTTTTAGGCCCCCCCCCCAGTTTTAGGGCCCCCCCATTTTTAGGGTGTCGCCCCCCGGGTTTTGGGCCCCCCCCAGGATACAGAAGAGGCTCTGCCCGGGTCGGAACATGGAGACCCCCGAGAAGAACCCGACGAACTCGACCCCCAGCAGCCCCAGGGCCCCCCCCCAGGGCCCCCCACAGCCTGCGGGGACACGGGGGGGTCGGAGGGGGGGGGATGGACACGGGGAGCCTCCCAGTGGGGACACGAGTGGGTCGGGGGGGGCGGCGCCCCACGGGGGCAGGAGGGGACGTGGGGGGGCACACTGGGGGGGCACAGAGTCACCCTTGGGGGGGGACAGGAGGCGGAGGGACACGGGGGGGGTGTGGGGGCCACCGAGAAGCCGGGGGGGGGGGATGATGTGGGGGGGGCACATGTGGGGGGGGCCTCACCACCGCTGGGCACGGGCGTATTCCTCCGCCGAAAAGTCGGGGGGCAGCGAGGCCCGGACGGGGGGAGTCCTCGGGGGGGGGGGGGCCACGGGGGGGGACACATGGGTGTGCGGGGGGGGGGACACGGACACGGACACCCCCCCCCCCCCCCCGGGCACACCCCAGTGTGGGTGGCCTGTCCTCGGGGGGGTGGGGAGTCGTGTGGACACGTGGCTGGACACGCGTGGAGCCATGTGACGTCATGAGCACAGGCGTGATGACGCGTGTGCGGGGCATGCGGACACACGCGTCCCCGCCTCCGCCTCCCCCACCACCCCCACCCCCCCCCCCCGCCACCCCCCCGCCACGTGTTCCCGTGTCCCCCCCGCCCCTCGCCGAGGCCACGCCCCTTCTCCCCATCCCCGCCCCCTCGCCGTGGCCACGCCCCTCGCTTTGGCCACGCCCCCGGCCCCTTCTCCCCGCTCCCGCCCTTTGCCCCGGCCACGCCCCCCGCTCTGGCCACGCCCCCTCCCCCGCTGGCCCCGCCCCTCACCGTGTCCCCGCCCAGCAGCACCAGCAGCACCAGATGCGCCGTCAGGGCCAGGAACCGGGCGGGGACCAGCAGCCCCCGGGGCGGCATCGGGGCTGGGGAGGGGGTCGGGGGGGGAATTAAGGGGGGTTCGGGGGTTCGACCCTCCCATCCCCCACCCTCCAAACCCCTCCCCCCAACCCCCACCCTGCGCTCGACCCCCCCCAAACACACCCCCCCCCCGGCACAGGATCCCCTAAACCCCTCCCCCACCCCCAAACACCACCCCAGCCCCTCCCCCATCCCCCAAACCCCTCCCCCGCCCCTCCCCCATCCCCCAAACC